>NC_056741.1:274179310-274234310 GCF_019279795.1 Protopterus annectens
ATATTTGATACTACATTTAAGTTATCTTATAGAAACTATTACAAATAACCAACATTTAAAGCTTAGCATTTCAATTCTGTGTTGCTGCTTATGTAAATTTGTCAGAAGAGGTGACAACTGCCTTTAAACCCCTGAATGATCTAATTGCCTTGTTTTGCTTTGAAAGGGGAGTGTTAAGTTCTCCTCCTCTCTGCAATAAAAACACTGGAAAACAGTTCTACAGCTTTCTGTCTTTTTTATAGCAGCTGCTGTGTTCCTGACATTAGCAGGATTGGTAGCCCATCTAAGACTGACAGCAGTACCTGACAACAGATTGATCTGTGTCTATAGTATGTCATGCCGGTGGAGATGACTTCCTCTGCAAAGTATGTAACAAGTTAAGTTTAAAAAAATACGTGGACTTTCCTTTCCTTTGATTCCAAGGCAAGGAAATGTACAAACAGTTTCCTGGTACCTACACAATACTGGAACCATACTGTAGGGAGAAAAGAAAAGAAACCTAAGGATTGAGTTAAACTGTAATAGACTTACATTACATGAATTCACCACTTCATACCAAAACATTGTGATACAGTCAAAACAAAATTAAGCTTAAAAAATACAGTAAATAGCTAAAAATTCTTAAAAAACTGTTAGATATAAACTCTTCAGCTCTTAATTTCAAAACAGACTTTATTGCAATTGTTTCATAAAGCCTGGATGGTGTGCTGGCATTAAGTTTTAGTTGCCATAGAAGCTCCTTAAACTCACATTTGTTCTCCCATTCACCACCCCTGGGGTTAATAGTAATTTTGTCAAGGATTGAAGGATACCAAACAAAACTAAAGCCTTCAGAGTTAAAAGATGGGCGAGAGTGTTTTCAAGCATTAACTTTACTCTTCATTTTGATATTGTAGTTGTGCTCATAAATTCATTTCTTTAATGCCCTCTATGTCTTTCCTATGAAAAATGATGGGCATGTGTTGCATTTTGCTAAATAAACTATCCCTGTAGTTGAGCGATTTCCTTTGATAAATCTAATTTCCGTTGATAAATCGTTTTTGTTTATAAGTAGTTGTTCAGCTTGAACAATGTATCTGCACTGTTTACAATTTCAACAAATCACTGTCTTCCTGTACGTGAATGCCCTTTTCCTGATATTATGAGATCGCACAGTTGGTATATATAATTAGCAGGTGATATGGGGATTTGGGGGAGGGCTTGCCCCCTTGCGTAAAATTATGTGTGTTTTTTGTGTGGTTTTGTGATTTGATCATTTTAGATTGATTTATTTTGTTTGCTCATGTAAGCATTCAATTTTTGTAAGGTAATCATATCTATATATATATATATATATATATATATATATATATATATATATGGATCTACTTCACATGGTCGACATTTCAGAATGTCGAAGACCATATGGCCAAGACCATATGATCAACATTTGAAATGTCGATTATGGAATAAAAAATAAAAAAAAAAAAAACAGAACAAAAACTTACCTTCACACTGCTAGCAGAGGGGGCAAATATTGTTAAGTCAAGATGTGCCATGCTGATAGACTCCTACCCAATAACACTGAATGCTGTAATTAAACCAAAAAGTGCTTCAACAAAGTATTAGTTTAAGGGTGTGCACACTTATGCAACCAGCTTATTGTACGTTTCTTATTTTTTATATTTTTCTCCTAACAGATTTGTTTGTTTTTCAATTGAATTGTACAGGTTATAGGTAACATTAAAGGTGGGAAAAGTTTTGAAATGATTTATTGTGGTCTCATTTTTTATATCACAAAAACCTGACATTTTAACAGGGGTGTGTACACTTTTAATATAGGTTCATAGGTGTGTATTAGGCTAATGGTCCTGGAGCCTATATAAGCCTAACCCAAGAAGATTCCTTGGCATCATGCCACCCAAAGTTAGTTCCCAGTGCCCCTGTCAAGCAAGGCTACTGAAGTGATCCCTGGGGTGAACTTCCTATTGCCCATCCACTCGTCAAGATTTCTCTTAAAGAGGGCCAGTGAAGTGCTCTGCTTGACGTGAATGGGAAGTTTGTTCCAGAGTATGGGAAGTCTCTAGGTTAGGAACCTGTCCCTCCAGCATGTTCTTTTTAGTGTGGTAATGAGGTTTAGGTCCCTGGAGCACGTGGCATGGAGGGATTGGGATTTCTTTAGATGTAGCATATCTAGCAGCTCTGGGTCAAACATGGCTATGTAGATCAAGCAGAGATCGCCTCTAAGTAGGCGATAAGAGACAGAGTATAGCTGGATTTTTTGAGTCTGTCCATGTAGGGCATGTGTCTAAGGTCTAAGATCCTCTTTGTGAGGTATTTTTGTGGCCTTTCCAGTTGTTGTAGGTGTCTAGTGAGGTACATACCAAATGGGGCATTGTATTCTATAATAGGTCTAATGAGGGTTGAGTAGATTGGGATTATGACCTCTTTCTTCCTTGATGAGAAACCTTTTGTAATGAGATGTGCCACATAGAAGGACTTTCTGGCTACAGTGGCAATGTGGTTATCAAAGGAGAAGTTGCTGTCAACCTGTGTCCCCAGGTCTCTTATCACACCTTCGGTATTTAGTGGACTACTGCCTATGTGGTAGTTCATGGGCACCGAATTTTTCCCAAAGGGAATGACAATGCACTTTTTGGCATTGAGCGTAAGGCCATGGCTCTGGCACCAGTCACTGTTGTCAGTGAGGTCATTTTGTAGATTGTCTACATCAGTTGGAGAATCAGTAATGGCTCCTGGTTTGCAATCATCTGCGAACTTGGTCAGACAGAATCCCTTTGTGTTGGCTTGAACTTCAGAGAAGTAGATGCCAAACAGGAGAGGACCTAGGACCGATCCCTGTGGGACACCACTTGTAACTGGTCAGTAGTCAGATTTGGAGTCCGCTACTTTCACAGTGTGGGTTCTATCAGTGAGCCAGCTGGCAATCCACCTTATGACATAGGGGTTTATGCCTAGTTTAGTGAATATATATATATATATATATATATATATATATATATATAAATGTATATCCACTGTATTTCCATTTCTGTCTGACAGAAAATTCAAGAAAAGGCTGACTTTATGCACCAGGTATCTGTAAGTAAGGAAAAATATAAAACTGAGCATAAATTTTGCTCTGAATAACACTTTGTAGGGGAAGAAATAATTAAGTTGCAGTGTCATTGCTCTTGAGAGAGGAAGCTATTCTTCCCACCTCAAGATATGCAAATGAAAAAGTAATCCTGTGTAAGTGGCCTTACAAGTCAGTTATTAAAGCTCTGCTGCCTTGTGGATATCTTTGGAAGAAGAAAAGGCTATGGGAGTAAACCCAGACAGAAAATCCAGAGTGGTGCCCCTAAGGAGGTTGGTTGTCAATGCTGACTTCCTTTTGGCAGCTTCTGCATCCAAGCTAATGCCAAACATGCCACTTCTACGTTCCTTTGGACTACATCAGGGAGGCCAAGAGGGGTATCCTGTCAACTGGGCATCTCAAGATTTCCATATATTATGCCCAGGCTTGTGTCATGGAGGGGTCACTTCAGTGTCACTGCTCACAGTGTCAGAAGCAACACGGGAAACAGCAGTTAAAATTATAAGTCCAGAGTGATTTGTGTAAGCCTGGATGCTACGAGTTGCCTCTGATGGTGGGAGGGTCCATCATAGTCCCATTGGTCAGCTATTTCACCATCTTAAGCTGGGCAGCCCCCAACCAATAAGATGTTGACCTGCCACAGTCTGCCTGCTTCAATGGGTGCTTTTTAGCTAAGGTAATACTGAAGAGCAGACTGTAAAATCCTGCACCAGCTAATGGAAAAAAGAAAAGCAAATACCAATATTGTGACTGGCAAGCTGGAATGTCTGGACTTTATGCCCTGGCCTCTCTGATGATCCTCGTCAGGTTGATGACTCCAGGAAAACAGCCGTCATCAATCATTCATTAAAGAGGTTCCACATTGATATTGCTGCACTGCAGGAGACGAGACTTCCAGCAAACAGCAGTCTCAGAGAACAGGATTACATGTTCTTTTGGCAGAGGAAGGAACTAGAGAAGTGATTGCATGGCATGGGTTTTGCAGTGAGAAATAGCCTGCTGTCTTCAATTGAACTGCCATCAAAAGGTACAGCTTGAATCCTCTTTCTCTGCATCTCAGCATCTTCAAAGCCCCATGATCATCCTGAGTTTTTACACTCCTGCACTCTGCTCCTCAGTTGAGATAAAGAATGAGTTTTACATGGAGCTTGAGACTGCTAATAGAGGGATACCTACCACAGAATATCTATTCGTGCCTGCAGACTTTAACGCTCAAATTGGAGCTGACCAAGACTCCTGGCCCAGCAGCATCAGGCAGTTTGGTGTTGGCAAGATGAATTAAAATGGGCACTCTTACTACAACTTCTGTGTGAACAACACATTCTTTGCCACCAAGCCTAAACACAGAGTATCCTGGCGACACCCAAGATCTCATCAATGGCACCAGCTGAATCTTGTCATCACTAGAAGATGCTTGCTGAACAGTGTCCATGTCACATGCAGTTATCACAGTGCTGACTGTGACACTGATCACTCCCTGGTAGGCAGCAAGGTGCATCTTCAGCTCAAATGAATCCACCACTTAAAGCAGTAAGCACACCCTTGTATTAATACTACCAGGACATCAATGCCAGACCTGCTCAAGCATTTCTTTCTGATAGTATTGCAGAGGTCCTCAAGGACTGCCCACAAAGCAGTGTTGAAATGAGGTTGAACTACATCCTTGACACCATCTACAACTCCACCATGAATACCTTCAGTAAAAGAGACAGGCAGGACCCAAACTGGTTTGAAGCAGAAATCACTGTGATTGAACCAGCACTCACAGGCAAGTGGGCAGCACTGCTCAACTACAAGAGGGAGCCTTCAGAGGTAACTCTGGCTCCACTCAGGAAGGCCAAACATGACAAACAGTGGATTATTCAACAATGTGTCAATAACTACTGGCTGAACCTCTGTCATAGCACCCAGCCACTGACTGCGGTAACATTCATGCCATGTATGAGGGCAATAAAGAAAGCCTTCAGATCCAGCACAGTGAGGATTAAACATATAAAGTTTGCCTCAGGTGAAGTTATTACAGACTGAGGCAAACAGATGGAGAGATGGGTAGAGCATTACCAGGAGCACTACCTAAAGGATACCATTGTCGCTGACACAGCAGTTGAAAATGCAATCTCCTTCCCTATCATGGAAGAGCTTGATGATCCACTGTCTTTAGAAGAGCTCAGCAAAGCCATTTACTCCCTTTCCTGTGGTAAAGCTCCAGGAAAGAATGGTATCTCCCAGAGGTCATCAATGCTGACAAGAAGTGTGTTTTCCTCAACCACCTGCACAAGCTCCTGTTGCAATGTTGGCAGGAAGGAACAGTGCCCTAGGATATGCATGATGTTAACATCATCACCCGGTATAAGAACAAAGGAGACCGAACTGATTGCAACAACTACTGTGAAATATCCCTCCTCAATGTTGTTGGGAAGGCCTTTGCCCGCATAGTTCTAAACAGGCTGCATTCACTCATGGAACGTGTTTACCCTGAGGTGCAAAGTGGATTCGGAGCAGGAAGTTCCACAATTGATATGACCTTCTCACTCTGACAGCTGTAACAAAAATGTCATGAGCAAAGGCAACCATTGTACATCGTCTTCATTGATCTAACCAAGGCATTTGATTTGGTTAGCAGGTAAGGCCTCTTCACCTTGCTACAGAGGATTGGATGAGTGTAAGTAAAGACAGGGAGGAAATTATATGTCATTTTTTAGCACCAATACCTTATAGGTCACCTGTAATGAAGCCAGCCCATAGTTATATGTTAGGAGGTTACCTGGGGATGGACAAGACTATGGAAAGAATATTAGCCAGATTTCACTGGCCAGGCATAAGGAAAGAGAGATAAAATTATGTGTTTTTCGTTCAGAATGCTAGAAAACTGAATGCTGAACCGGGAATTCAGTCCATTAATCTTAATGCCTATTACAGAGGTGCCATTTGAACAAACTGCCATAAGCATTGTGGAATCAGTAATAAAGTCTAGTAGTAGGCATCAGTACATATGAGAAATTTCCAGAAGCAGTGTCAGTATGCAAAGTTTGTGCAAAGGCTATAGCCAAAGAAGTGGTGCGGTTATTTCTCAAAGTGTGTATGCTTAAAGGGATACGTACTGGCCAAGGCAGCTCCTTTATGTCAAGAGTACTGGATCACTGTACGGATGCATCAGAGGTAGGTTTGGGAGCAGTACTGTCCATAGACATTCAAGGTGAGGAGTACTTTGTGTGCAATATTAATAGGAAGTTAAGCAATATTGAAAGGAGATATTAAATAAACCACAGAAAGTGTTTAGTAATAGTGAGCCTTCTAGTCCTTAAAGTACTATGTATTAAGCAGGCATTTCAGCTTGACAACTGACCATGGCTCTTTGCAATTGCTGCTTAAACAGACAGATAGCAACACTAAGTTATGCAGATATACATTTTCCTTCCAACCCTTCCAAATTAGTGACCCAGAAGCCTGGACTAGCAAATCAAAATGCCAATGTGTTGCTGAAGCCCTAGAACTCACTGTTTTAAGTCCAAAACCAATGTTTTTGATCTGAAGAATAGTTGTTATGTGTTAAGCCTGGAAATATGTAGCTTTATGTAAATGGAAAATGACTTGTCCGTGGGAAATTCTCACACATATGTAGTCAGAAAATTACTGTATTAGCTAACTAATGAGACACCAATAATCTATGAATGCTGTATACAAGGAGGTTGCCTGCAAACCAGTAAGTTATAGCCTCATTCAGTCTCAGAAAGGGGTAAGCATAGGCTTACCTGAAGATCCTGTAAGCATAGACGCATGGAAAGTGACATTATATAGTGCCCAATAAGCTCAGTTGGGCCTTATTTGTTGAACATCTCTAGAGGAGTTATTTGTGGTACAGACCTGTAATTGAGAACTGGATGAGGCCTACAGCCTGGCCTGCCTATTTATCAGGGATAGTTTATTACACTGCATAGATATTGCAGAGAGCATCAAAGGTAATCTTTTTTGTTTTGTTTTGTTTTGTTTTTTTGAACTGCAAGACAGCTAGACAGTTATTTTTGTTAACCCAGTGGAGTACTGAATAAACTTGTGTTTTTGTTTTACAAAGTGATGCATTCATTGGACTCTCTCTCTCTCTCTATATATATATATATATATATATATATATATTATATGTGTGTGTGTGTGTGTGTGTGTGTAAATATTAGACTATGATGTGCTGGTCATTACTAAGATTGCTGGACTGTGCAATGTGAACTGGCTAAATTTAGTTACTGATTAAATGCCCTTCAAGGGAGTCCAGAGCTATGGCAATAATATTTAGTTGACGGTTCAAGGTAATTTAATTTAGTAGAAATAGTATTAATTAATTTATTTAGAATTTAATAGTAATTTACATTTTCCATAATACAGTTTCTAAGGGGGAACCACACCCCCTTAACTCCCACAGCAACATAAGGGTTGAGGGTATACCAGACCCTTACAGACAATGTGTTTTTTAGGAATACGTTATGTTGGGAAGCATCAGGTACTCGTATATACAATGTGATATATATGTATATATATATATATATATTTTTTTGTATATATAGAGAGAGAGAAAGAAAGAGAGAACTGTGTGTGTGTGTGTGTGTGTGTGTGTGTGTGTGTGTGTGTGTGTGTGTGTGTGTGTGTGTGTGTGTGTGTGTGAGTGTGTGTATTATTTATTTATATTTCCTATTTTTTGATTGCTGTAGAGTACTAATCTTAGTGAACCATTTTCGGGCTCAGCCCAGGGTTTGCAACCACAAGTACAATTTTAAACAAAACATTTAGAGAAAGATATACATTATTTGCAGTCACCAGTTTTGGACAAACAAATATTTACAATCCTACTTGAAGATAAACACAGAACTAACCACATATGATAATACATGGCATGATATGACAAAATATTGGACTGAGTTTTGGAAAATTATTTTACATTACTATTTGAAAATATAAAGAAAACTCACCATATATTACAGTACATGTTATGATATGACATAATATGACATTTTGAGTTTAGGACAATATTTTTATAATATTATTTGAAGACATAAAGAAAACTAACCATATATGATAATATATGCATAATATGATAGAATATGACATTGTGAGTTTAGGACATTTTTTACAATAGTATTTGAAGATATAAAGCAAACTAACTACATATGATAATACATGGCATATTATGATAGACTATGACACTGTGAGAAGAGTAAGAACAAAATGAAATCTGGTGGTTGGAAGGAAGAGGAGTGAGAGAGAGAGGTGTGTCTAATGTTATGGAGGTCGATATGGGAGGATAGGTGAAATGTGTAGAAAAGAGAATCATCATCATCATCATCAGTCACCTTTTTCTCATTAAATGGAGTCAGGATATCACATCAACTGACACCATCTCTCTTGATTCAGTACCACTCTCCTACCTTCTTCGACAGTCATCCTTGACTGTCACAGGTCTTTTCTCACACAATCCATCCATTTCTTTGATGGATGTCCTAGTTTCCTCTTGTCTTATCATAGGAAGTTACTAGGCTAATGGCCCTAGTGCCCTAGGGCCCATACAAGCCTAGCTAAGTTCTGCCCTTGTTTCCACAATCAGCAGCTATTGCCCCTGTCCAAGAGAGACACAGGTGGAACCCCCAGGGTGAAATTATGGTTACCTATCCAATCGTCCTGACTGTACTTGAAGAGGGCCAAACAGGTACTCTGCTTGACATGATTTGGGAGTCTGTTCCACATGTGGGGTAACCTCTGAAAGACAAATCTGTCCCTCCAGCACATTCTATTAATATCACATATCAGGTTAAGGTCTTTAGAGCAAGTAACCCATGAGCCATTGGACTTACGGATATGCAGCATCTCCAATAAAGCAGAGTCAGTGATTGCCTTATATGCATGGCAGAGATTGTCTCAGTAGTCTATATGAAACTGAGTAAAATGACAGTAATTTCAGCTAATCCACATAGGACAGATGCCGAAGACCTTGAATTCTCCTTGTAAGGAACTACTGTGGTCTCTCCAATTGCTGCAGGTGCCTGGAAAGGTACATACCAAAAGGGGCATTGTACTCAATTATTGGCCTGATGAGGGAAGAGTACAGGGAGGTTATAACTTCTTTTTTTCTGGATGCAATGTCCTTACTTATGAGATGAGCAATATAGAATACCTTCTTACCACTGTGGGGACATGGTGATCAAAGGTAAGGTTATTGTCAACCTGTGTGCCCAGGTCTCTCACCTGATGTAGTAGTTAGCAGGAACATCCCTCTTACCAAAAGGGATGATAATACATTTTTTTACATTGAGTTTAAGGCCGTGAATTTAGCACCAATCATTTGTGTAAGACCCTCTTGTAGGATGTTGACATAGTTTGCGGATTCTATGCCCACTTCAAGTTTGCAGTTGTTAGCAAACTTTGTCAGCCACAGACCTTTAGTTTTTGCATGCACTTATGTTATGTGTCTGCTGTTGGAGGTAGATTCCCCTTTTTTGACTGTTTGGGTTCTATTGGTGAGCCATTTAGTGACCCACCTAACAATATAAAGGTTGATACCTAGTTGGGTGAGTTTGTCAATAATGTCTGAGTGGGGAATAGTGTAAAAAGCATTGGTGAAGACTAGGTAGGCTGTGTGCACAGTTTTCCCCTTGTCCAGGGTTCTAGTGACTGTCTCAAAGAAGTCCACCAGGTTTAACAGGCATGATCTCCCTTTGACAAATCCAAACTGAGTAGTGTTTGGAGATTACCTATATATTTGTTGATAAGACTCATGGTGATTCACTCCATGGCCTTGCAGATAAGCTTAGACAGGCTAATAGGTCTATAGTTTCTGGGGTCAGTGGAGGCATCACCTTTGTGCAAGGGGACAAAGGAGGCCATTTTCCAATCAGCTGAGATGAAGCCAGTGCTTAGACCATGATTGAAAAGAGTACCCAATCATGTTGCTAATTCTTGTTGGAGCCCATGCAAGACACAGCCTGGGATGTTATCAGGTCCCATACATTCTGTGTTTTAGCCTTGAAGAGGGCATTTATGACCCGCTCTATAGAGATACAAGATGGGGGACAGATGGAAGGAATGTCATGGGATATGTAAGGTGGGGACAAGGAAGTAAAGTTTTCACAGAATCTGTCGGCTAACAGGTTTGCTATATCAACAGGCTCAGTGTATGTGGTATCATTAACTACCAGTTTAGCGCAAATCTGTGTCTTACCTTTTAGGCTACGGTTGCAACTAAAGAATGCCTTATGGCTGTCCTTAGTTGAAGACACTAATCTGGATTCGCAGTTTGCTTTGGAGGACTTCACAAGAAGTATTATTTGCTTGTTTAAGCTGAAGAGGGGGTGTTTCTAGTTTTGGGCATGCTCCCTCTAACCTTTGGACAATAATTTCTCTATCTTATTGTAAAGCCTGTTAATGGCAGTTGTCCACCAGGAAGGTTTGCTCTTACTTGAAGAGATTTTTTTGGTCCTGTCAGGTATGGCCTCATCAACGCAGTTATGCAGATGTTTGTAAAAAGCACTGGTGTAGGACTCAGCATAGTTGGCAGTTCCATCTGAGGGGGGAGGTGCAGTGAAGCTATATGTTGCTTCTAGGGAGGGTGTGATAATTACTTCGAATGAGACTGATTTGTGGTCAAATCTGACAAGGGAAGACATCACAGTGATCCCCATATTGGTAAGCACCAGGTCCAAGATGTTGGCACCCATAGTCGGGGTGTCCACCAGCTGGTCCAGGCATTGCTGTTAATGAACTTGAGGAATCTTTGGGCAAGTGAGTCTGAGCACGAATAATTTACCCAGTCAATGGATGGGTAATTAAAATCATCCAGAACCATGGTATTTTGATGTATTTTGATGGATTCCAGTAGATCCAAGTAGGTAAACTAGGTGTTTTGATTCATGGAGTGGGTCCTGTAGCTGGCAATGACTTGAATAGGTGTCTTACCAACAGTTAGTTGCACCTGGAGTGTCTCCAGGGAATCATACAGTTTAACCAGTCTGGAGGTTTATTTATCATTAATGAACACTGATACACTGCCTCCTTTAGTTTTCACGTCTTCCGTTCATGGTCTGAACATGTGGTAGCAGGTTTAAACCAATTTGGCTGGGGTGCTGTCCACAGCCTTAAACCAGGTCTTTGTGACTGCACAGATTTCAGCATCTTCCAAGGTGACGACTGCTTTCAGTGAGTCCAGTTTCATGCTAAGACTCCTAGCATTTAGCAACATAAGCATGCGGTTGTTTCTTGATGAAATTTTTACATCGGAATTTTGTCCTTGTGACATTGCCTAAAAAAGGCACTATGGGGGTGGCAAGAGCCTTTGAGAGTAGTTGAAGTCCCAGGGGTGACAGATGAAGACCATCTCTGGCAAAGCATCGAGGTCTATTGATCATGTCATCCCAGGCTGACAAAAACTGGATCCCCTTAGAATGACACAAGAAACTAAGCCAATTATTGAAGTCAATGATTTTCTGTTAATTTTGTGGTATCATCCTAGGCAAGGGTAATATGCTGCTCAAGGCTATGGACGTGCCTGCCTCTGATGTATAATGAGAGAACTCAATCATGTCTCTCTTCAGGTAGTCCAGGGAGGTATGCTTCAAGTCATTCACACCAACATGTACTATGACAAAATCATAACAGCACTTGTTGTTGAGAGACTTGAGTATCTGCATGATCTGATGAATCCTGGCACCAGAAAGACAACCGACCATGAGTTTCTCCTTGTTCATCCTGTGTGGGGGACATCTGTGTGTTTCACTGTAGAGTCTCCTATGACTAAGCTATTTGGAGTGGATATGCGTTCCCTTATGGGCTTTGATGGTGAGACAATTGTGCTTGTGTCATTGTGTATTGTATGTTTTGGGTGTTATGGCTGGTTTGGTATTTATGTCTTTTGAAGGTCTCTGGTGTTTAGCTGCACTTTTTGTAATTACCTCTGCTGTTGGTCTATGTGTATGCTGTGTATCATGAATAGGGCTTATGGTAGGTGTACTGACAACCCGCTCTTTACTGTTATCTGTTGCACAAGAGAGCTGTGATTCCAGATTCATAATGTAGGTGCATCTCTCACAAATAGTCTTCTTCCTGTCTGGCTCACATCTTCTTCCTGTCTGGTTCATATCTTCTTTATCATATTGTCTTCTGCTTTCCTGCACATTTGTATGAATCACCATAATCTGTTTTCTTTGACCTTCTCTACAATTGAAGCAACTTGGGCCTTTGCTCTGATGTCCTCATTTCTTCATCTGGCCCACAGTGTGCATCGTACCACCCATCTCAGGCACTTCATCTCCATCACCACTAGCTTGCTCAACTGCTCTGCCTTCACTGCCCATGTTTCTGTTCCATACAGTAATACTATTGTGCCACTGTTTTGTACACCTTACATTTTAGCTTCCTTAACATTCTTCTGTCAAACACTACCCCAACTCAATGATCTAATTGGCTTCAGCCCCTCTAATTCTAGTTTTGACCTCCTCATTCAGACTTCCTTTCATACCTCTCACCAATACCGAATTCCTCGGAATTTCATGGTTTTGAGGCTAAAATAATGGGGTGCCATGAATTTCTGAGTGGCCCCTTTAAATCGTGATTTTTTTTTTTTTATTTACAATTTTTTTGTAATAATTCTGATGCCATCGGGCATCGCCAATGTATCCTGCAATGTCATCAAGGTACAGGGGTGTGTGTGGTAACGTCAGCATCATCAGACCGTGCCTGACACCTGGCTCTGTCTGCCTTTACGAAAGAACGTCTTGTGTGTTTGGAATGGATACCCTGTATTTGAGAACTTAGATTGGATTTTCTAATCTAGACTCCCTTTCTGCCAAACATCAGCAGATGAATTCTTTAATATTAGTTTAAGAAACCAGACTGGACATAATCCTTGACCTATCTCAGTAATCAATTATCTTACTCTGACTCGCAGTCAGAAAAACATTCAGTCACAAAAGCGGGAATTTTAAATTTTACACTGTGTTGTGTTGCATTTCCTACAGTCAGCTCTTATTGCTTGCACACATTAGATGCAATGGTATTGGTAAGTTATATATTTGGTTTGTGTGTTGAAGAGGACAGGTTGTAAATATCTCAAATTGTACTCAGCTGCAGTTACACAGTCCACTGTTACTATACGCAAGTCATTTTTTTTTCTTTCTGTCTAGCAAACTGTTGACTGTTTTTTGCTCTTTTTCTTAAAAACATTCACTGCTTGGCTTCAGCTTGATAGCTGGCCTGGCCGCACTGCCACAGTAGTACACTATTCTGATACCGGTGCAGGTTTACGGACCTGCTGTGCTACAACCATTTTTCTTCATATAATAATTTAAAGGTCTTGATGATGGCACTTAAATATGTTTTTGTCATAGTGCATTCCAGCCTTGCTTGTCGTTATGTTGCTTAACATGTCAAAGGGGGGAGAAGGTGCAGTGTACTTTGTGCCACAGTCATGAATGTCTTACAGCTCTTAATGCGGTGGATATTTTGAATTATGCTGGACTGAAGGGGAAGCGTACATATTGACAGGCCCTGTTTGTCTGGGATCTGAATTTTTGTGGAGGGGTTTCTGCCATGTGCTGCTGGTATGTGTCATGTTTACACTTTATGCTCCGCCTGGGATACAGTTTCATTGACAGTCAGCATTAGCAAAGTGTAATTAATCGGTAAATGTTTTTGTTAAGATTACATTTTGCATGTATAACTGCAGCCATTTATAGTGATCTTTGAATGGCAGATCTGTGTTTCTGCATCCCGGCTTTGCTCTGAAGTTTGCAGTCATCACTTTTTCAAACTCAGATTACAAGACCTTTGATATGAGTGTTAATGGACTAAGTAGTACGGCATATGGATAAGCCTTTAAGTTTAGAGTACCAACTGCACAGATAACTTGCAAGATAACTCAAATAATTTCTGTCAGCTTAGCCTGAGACAGGAAATCCTCAGACAATTGCCTCCTGCTTTAGTACTCAGTTAAAAAGGCGAGCAGCTGGAACACGTGATAGTGGGAGGGCTACAGCCTTTATACCTCATGTATTGCTGCCTCTGTTTCTGACAGCCAGAGGTAAAGAAGTGTGACAGAGTACGTGCCATGGCTTGCGAAGTATGCTTTTATTATAAAGAGGCACTTACGTAAAGTTATGTGGAATGTTGTCATCTTTCTAAGTAATGTTAGATCTCCTCTGATTACTAAAAGTCTGGTACAACAGAACAAAGACTGCTAAAGTAGATTACCACAGTGGGGTAGCCTGAAAATAAGAGGAAGGGGAGTAGTTATTAACTGTGGATATGCACATAATACAGTGATAAGTGCAAGAATATATGGGATCACATGCCTAAACAAAAGAATACCGTTACCCCCTACTGTTTACAAATGGTCAGGTGCATAGAGGCAAACTAATTTTGGAGGAGTGTAGAATACTACCGTGGATTTTATTTTTGCACTAAAAAGATAAGAAAATGGGTTGCTTTAGCAGTTATATGTAGACTTTATGTTGATTCTTACTGCTGTAGTAGCAGTATACGATTTATCGCAGGTAGAATAAAATGCGCAAATTTTACTGTTTAAGCTTTGTGTGTGTGTGTGTGTGTGTGTGTGTGTGTGTGTGTGTGTGTGTGTGTGTGTGTGTGTGTGTGTGTGTGTGTGTGTGTGTGTGTGTGTGTGTGTAAGAACTACAAAGTGAACTGGCACCACATCTGTGTGCCCTGTTCAATCACAGCCTCACCTCAGGCTTTGTCCCTACTGAATGGCGCACTGCTACAGTCATCCCTCTCCATAAAGGGAGAGAGGCTACAGACAAATTCAAAAAGATAGGCCAGCAGACTGTGGCAGCAACTATATTGTATTTAATTTAAACACATAACAATAGTATGAAAAAGAACAGGCTAGACAAACAGACTGGTTTCGGCTAGTAACCTACATAGCCTTCATCAGTGTAATGATAAACATACAGTTCATCTTATAGGTTCATAGGTTAGTACTAAGCTAACTGCCCTTGCGAGCCATTGTAAGCCTAGCCAATTATCCCTTGTGAGACTCAAACCCTGCACCTTGTGTTTGTAAAGCAAACACCTTAACCATTAGGCAACCCTCCCAACCCCTTTTACATACTCTTAGTGTGACCAATTAAGGATGTTCATTTGGGTCTATATTATAACATCAAAGTCTTAAAACTTCGAATGTTATAATATAGAACCATTTAGATCGAAAGACTATAACATCGAACACTCAGAATAGCGAATGTTTTCCCAGGGAAAAAAATTGTTGTTCCGACAAACATACACACAACGCAAGCACACCTAAATAAATAATCCACACACATACACTTCACAAAACCCTACACTAAACCATACATACACTACTAGCTATCCACTTACCTTAACCCAACCCTAAACCTAAGGTCCATATGTACCGCGCACTCATCTTACCCGCTCCCTAACCCTAAGATCCCTACCTATCGCACACTCCCCTTACCCGCTCCCTAACCCTAAAGTCCCTATCGCACACTCACCTTACCCACTCCCTAACCCTAAGGTCCCTATCGCACACTCACCTTACCCGCTCCCTAACCCTAAGGTCCTTATCGTACACTGACCTTACCCACACCCTAAGCCTAAGGTCCCTAACTATCACACACTCACCTTAATCCAAACTGTTCGCACACTTACCTTAACCCGGTCCATAACCTTTGCTCCACAGTCAAGGAAATAGCGAAGCTGCAGAAACGGCCCACCGAATACTTTCCCTAGGAAAGTATTTGATATTCTGCAGCTCCACTATTTTTAGCATTCGGTGCATAGGGTTCGATATTATATCATTCGAAGTTTTAAGACTTCGATGTTATAATATAGACCCGTTCATTTAACCCAGATGCAAATAGCCCTCCTAATTTAATTATCCATTTATTCTCTTTTGTGTTTAGTAATTCATGCCAGTCTGATTTATTAGATTTAGTTCCTAGGATCCGATCAATTATAATAAAATGAAATGATGCATTTCTATGAGACTCAGTGTGTTTATACAGTGCATTGGTATTTCTCTGGTGTTTATTGTCACTGAAATGATCTGATATCCTTTATTTTACAAGTCTTGACATCTGACCTATATAAAATGCAAAACATTTACAGACTGCAAGGTAAATAACCCAGTCTGAATTACAGTTAGCAAAAAAGGGGATATCATATACTTGACTAGTATTTTTACTACTAGATCTTTTAGTTTTCAATATTCTGTGACATTGTGTAGAGTGACCACATGGAAAACAGACTATAGCAAGCTGTCCATCAAGTGTACTTTGTAAACTTTCTTTTAACTTATAGGGCCCATGTTTATATGATTAAAATAAGACACTAAGTTTTTTTCCATTTCTAAAGGAAAATTGGCATCTATCCTCTATTATTCCAGAAGGTTTGCTATCAGCCATTAATATATTCCAGTTACGCTGCACACTGTCCATTAATGTCCCAGTATTCCTACCGTAGATCGTAACAAACCTAAAGGTACCTTCTTGTGTATCAACCTTACTTTTATATTCAAAAATAAAAAACGATAACACCCACCAGGGCAGAATCAGAAAAGAAAACTGAACACCACAAAGTCCAGCCGCCAATCCAACAAGATGACTCACAGCGAAATAAACAGCAGTTTATTGAAGTAGGCAAATTAAATACAGAACTGTAAGACTAAGCATAAAAAGATGCTAAGCAACACATAGGCATCATCAGAGTCATAATATACAACAATGTACACCACTTTTAAACCCTACCGCATTACTAGGTTGAAGCAAACCCCTCCCACCCTAAATACTTTTATTCATTGTTAAATAAAAAACTTGTCTATGACACATATACCTTGATTTAAAAATGACTTAATTTAAAAACTCATCATGTCCCAAATTTTATTACAGTTTGCAAACAGTAATAAAATTTGGGACATGATGAGTTTTTAAATTAAGTCATTTTTAAATCAAGGTATATGTGTCATAGACAAGTTTTTTATTTAACAATGAATAAAAGTATTTAGGGTGGGAGGGGTTTGCTTCAACCTATAGTAATGCGAGGTAGGGTATTTAAAAGTGGTGTACATTGTTGTATATTAAGACTCTGATGATGCCTATGTGTTTGGCGAAAGCATCTTTTTATGCTTAGTCTTACAGTTCTGTATTTAATTTGCCTACTTCAATAAACTGCTGTTTATTTCGCTGTGAGTCATCTTGTTGGATTGGCGGCTGGACTTTGTGGTGTTCAGTTTTCCTTACTTTTATATTGTAGGAGACTATCTCTCTCAATGCTGTCTACCATATTTTTAGCTTGTAGAATGTAGCCTGCTTTGTAACCCCTTTCCTTAAATCTATTAGTCAGGGTCATCCCTGAAATGCTTATATGTGTCATTCTCCGAGCATATACGTTTGACCCTCATATATTGAGATTTGGGAATACTTTAGCAAATATGTGGGGGATGATAGCTGGTGGCATGGAGAAGGGAATTATATTCAGGGAATTTACGGTAAACTTCTGTTATCAAAGTGTTATCAGGGGCTTTGATAGCCATGACATCCAAAAAAGTAATCCGTTCTTTATCTTGGTTTACCGTAAGCTCAATCCCCCATTTGTTTTCATTCAGATAACCAACAAATTCTTTAAGATGTTCCTCATCCGATCTCCATACCATCCAGCAATCATCTAAATATCTTTTCCAGATGTCTATTTCATCTATATACAGATTATGTGAGCTATCATATATAATTTGCTCCTCTATCATCATTCTCTTTCGGCTTTTCCCGTTAGGGGTCGCCACAGCGGATCATCTCTTTCCATTTCTTCCTATCCTCTGCATCTTGCTCTGTCACACCAACCGCCTGCATGTCCTCTCTCACCACGTCCATAAACCTTATCTTAGGCCTTCCTCTATTCCTCTTACCTGGCAGCTCCATCCTTAGCATCTTTTTCCCAATATACCCATCATCCCTCCTCACCACATGTCCAAACCAACGCAATCTCGTCTCTCTTGCTTTGTCTCCAAACTGTCCAACATGAGCTGACCCTCTAATATACCGATTCCTAATCCTATCCATCCTAGTCACACCGATTGCAAATCTTAACATCTTTAACTCTGCCACATCCAGCTCTGACTCCTGCCTTTTTGTCAATGCCACTGTCTCCAACCCATATAACATAGCTGGTCTCACTACACTCTTGTAGACCTTCCTTTCCACTCTAAGGATACCCGTCTGTCACAAATCACTCCTGACACTCTTCTCCACCCATTCCACCCTGCCTGTACTCTCTTCTTCACCTCTCTTCCACATTCACCATTACTCTGAACTGTTGATCCCAAGTACTTAAACTCGTCCACCTTTACCAACTCTACTCCCTGCATCCTCACCATTCCTCTACCCTCCCTCTCATTTACACACATATATTCTGTCTTAGCCCTGCTGACCCTCATTCCTCTGCTCTCTAGAGCATATCTCCACCTCTCCAGAGTCTCCTCAACCTGATTCCTACTCTCACTACAGATCACAATGTCATCTGCAAACATCATAGTCCACGGGGCCTCCTGTCTGATCTAATCTGTCAACCTGTCCATCACCACTGCAAATAAGAAAGGACTCAGAGCTGATCCTTGATGTAATCCCACCTCCACCTTAAACGGATCTGTCACTCCCACTGCAGTCCTCACCACTGTCACACTACCCTCGTACATATCCTGTACCACTCTTACGTACTTCTCTGCCACTCCCGACTTCCTCATACAATACCACAACTCTTCTCTAGGCACCCTGTCATATGCTTTCTCCAAGTCTACAAAGACACAATGCAACTCCTTCTGACCTTCTCTGTATTTCTCCATCAACAGTCTCAGAGCAAACATTGCATCTGTAGTGCTCTTTCCTGGCATGAAACCATACTGCTGATCACTAATCATCACCTCCTTCTTAACCTTGCTTCCACTACTCTTTCCCATAACTTCAAGCTGTGACTAATCAGTTTTATCCCTCTGTAGTTACTGCAGCTCTGCACATCACCCTTATTCTTAAAGATAGGTACCAAAACACTTTTCTCCACTCCTCAGGCATCCTCTGACTTTCCAAAATTTCATTAAACAATCTAGTTAGAAATTCCACTGCCATTTCTCCTAAGCACCTCCATGCTTCCATTGGTATGTCATCTGGGCCAACAGCCTTTCCATTCTTCATCCTCTTCATAGCTGCCCTTACTTCCTCCTTGCTAATCTGTTTCACTTCCTGATTCACTATCCCCACATCATCCAACCTTCTCTCTCTCTCATTCTCTTCATTCATCAGCCTCTCAAAATACTCTTTCCATCTACTCAACACACTCTCCTCTCTTGTGAGTACCTTTCCCTCACTATCCTTTATCACCCTTACATGCTGCACATCTTTCCCAGCTCTGTCCCTCTGTCTAGCTAATCGGTACAGGTCCTTTTCTCCCTCTTTAGTGTCCAATCTCTCATACAACTCTCCATATGCCCTATCCTTAGCTTTCACCTCTCTCTTTGCCATGCCTCATCTCCTTATACTCATGTCTACTTTCTTCATCTCTTTGACAATGCCACTTCTTCTTCGCCAGCCTCTTCCTCTGTATACTCTCCTGTACTTCGGCATTCCCCCACCAGGTGTCCCTGGCCTCCTTCCTCTGTCCAGATGTCACACCAAGCACCTTTCTAGCAGTCACCCTTACTAGTTCTGCTGTAGTTACCCAGCTATTCGGTAACTCTCCACTGCCTCCCAGTGCCTGTCTTAACTCTTCCCTAAACTCCACTTCACAATCACCCTTTTTAACTTCCACCATTTAATCCTTGGCACAGCTTTCACATTCCTCCTCCTCTTCTTGATCACCAACGTCATTCTACATACCACCAATCTATGCTGCTTAACTACACTTTCCCCTGCCACCACTTTACAGTCTCCAATCTCCTTAAGACTGGCCCTCCTACATAGTATATAATCAACTTGTGAGCATCTTCCTCCACTCTTGTACGTCACCCTATGCTCCACCCTCTTCTTAAAATACGTATTCACCACAGCCATGTCCATCCTTTTCGCAAAATCCACAATCATCTGACCTTCTGCATTCCTCTCCTTAACACCATACCTACCCATCACTTCCTCATCCCTCTGTTCACTTCACCAACATGCCCATTAAAGTCCGCTCCAATCACTAGTCTCTCACCCTTGTGTACACTCACCACAACTTCATCCAACTCACTCCAAAATTTCTCTTTCTCTTCCATCGCACACCCAACTTGAGGAGCATATGCACTAACAACATTCATCATTACACCATCAATTTCGAGCTTCATAAACATCACTCGGTCAGACACTCTCTTCACGTCTAAAACACTCTTGGCATATTGTTCCTTTAGTATAACCCCTACCCCATTTCTCCTGCCATCCACACCATGATAAAACAATTTGAACCCGTTTCCTAAACACCTGGCCTTACTTCCCTTCCATCTGGTCTCTTGCACACACAATATATCAACCTTCCTTCTCTCCATCATATCAGCTAGCTCTCTTCCTATACCAGTCATACTGCCAACATTCAAAGTTCCTACCCTCACTGCTACACTCCTAACCTTCCTCCTATCTTCCTGCCTTCGGGCACGCCTTCGCCCTCCTCTTCTCCTTCGGCCATACATATATGGGAGCAAATGATGCCCCCATTGCTGTACCTTTAATCTGTAGATAGCATTTTTCTTGATAGAAAAAGAAATTTTTAGTGAGTACATGCTCGGTAAGACAAAGAAGAAGCGTATTAAATCCTGGTTGGTATAACTCTGACCTATATAACCAGTATTCTAATGCTTCTACACCAGCCCAGTGTGGAATGTTGGTATATAGGGCTTTAACATCTAAGGTACAGAGTAACCAACCTGCCTCCAACCGCATTTCAGACATGACCTGAAGAAATTCCGTAGTATCCTTTAGGCGGGCCCTCACCCATTTGAGTAGAGGTTTTAGATATCTAGTAAGATTTTGAGACAATGGCTCTGTAATGGAACCCTTTCCAGATACTATCGGTCCCCCTGGGGGATTACAGAGGTCTTTATGAATTTTTGGTAGGAAATATGTATACTCGTTATTAGGATCAGAAATCATCAATTGTTTCCTAGTATTATCAGTAATAATACCCTCTTCTACTGCTAGAGATAAGAAATCATCAATCTGCTTCTTGAAATGTATAGTGGGATTGTATGCGAGATGTACATAGTTTCTACTATCTGCAAGTTGTTTATTGGCTTCCTGATCATATTGTTTCCAATCTTGCACCACCACCGCCCCTCCTTTATCAGCCCTTAAAATGACTATTTCATGGTCGTTCGCTAAACTATAAATAGTAGTCATCGCTGCCTTAGATACATTACTGGCCCTGACTTGGCTTTCCCTGAAACTAAAATGCAAATCTCTAAGAATGGAATTTTGAAATAACAATACACTGTGATTCATGGGGGGGGGGGGTAAAGGTAGATTTAGGGTATCTGAAATCTTCATTTTTGTCCGTAGATTCTTTATCCTGAAAAAACAATTTCAAGTTAAGATTTCTACAAAACGCAGTCACATCCTTTGCAAAACTTTCTTCAGACACAAAAGAGCCAGGTATGAATGACAATCCTTTATTAAGTATATTCTCCTCCAGGGAGGAGAGGGGGGTAGGATGATATATTTAACACATTCTCATTTATTGTTTCTACACATACATCCGAAGTAACCCCTCCATATTGTCTACATTTCCTGTGTTTTCTGCCCCCCCCCCCACCTCCTTTTTGGTTTAATTCTAAAGGGATACTGGAGTTCCTTCTCTTCTGCGCTGGTGATACTGTGGATGCTGGTGTATCTATCTCAAAGCCCGAGGAAAAATCTTACCCTGTGGTATTTGTACCAGAAATGGAAGTTTTCTTAAGTATTGATCTTGAACACTTCCTTTTAGAAGTATTTCTATACGGTTGTAAGAACCGGACATGTTTATCACTGTCTCTAGTGAAGGGGTCCCCCCATTCATAATCTTCCAAATCCCTGAGATATTTTTTTCTTTTTCCTCTCTTTTAATTGTGTTTCTAATGTCATAAGCTCTGTACTCATTTTTAAAGTTTATATGATCAAGGGGATTATGCCAAGGAGTCAAGGGGTCTAAGAATTAAAACACAGCCATTGGTCAATAACCCAGATGATGTCCTTCTGAAACAATGGAGGAAAGCACAACATAAAGCCACATTGAACTATGTGGAAATCCTGGTTGGATATCATGATAGGACCATAGATGGTGAGACTGTAGCCATTACCACACTGTGTGAACAAATTAAAGAATGTGAGGGACAACCTGCATATACCTCTTGCCTCAAAAAGCTGAAAGCTGAAAAGTTCTCCAGAACAATTGCTAACATACTACACATAAGATATTTACACATTCAGTTATAAACATATAGCAGACAATAACATATGATTGTATAAGATATTTACATAAGCATAGAGATTTAGACATACATTTAAAAGTATAGCAGGCAGTAACATACGATGGTTGTTCATACAGTATGTTTAGCAGAGAGAATCTTGAAAATGTACTGAAGATAAGACAAGAAAGGAAAACTAAAAAAGGAGGAGAATATAGACAGGTTCATATGAGGTGTGTTGACATTTTAAGGGAAAGCTTTTCAGCTTAGTCTAGGGAAAGAGTTAGTGGGTATAGATGGGGCACTGGGGAGTAGGCGGCAGTGAGTTGGTAATTAATGTGTGGTAATATATAGTGCATCTGTGGGAGTTTTAAAGAGGTTGGATAGTGGGTAGGTGAAAGGAGTTAGAATATGTCAGCCAGGTGCTAGGCAGTTACAAGTAACATGATAATATATAGTGCATCTGTGGGAGTTTTAAAGAGGAGGATGGATAGTGGGTAGGGGAAAAGAGTTAGAATATGTCAGCCAGGTGCTAGGCAGTTACAAGTAATGTGATAATATATAGTGCATCTGTGGGAGTTTTAAAGAGGAGGATGGATAGTGGGTAGGGGAAAAGAGTTAGAATATGTCAGCCAGGTGCTAGGCAGTTACAAGTAATGTGTAATAATATATAGTGCATCTGTTGGGAGTTTTAAAGAGGTTGGATAGTGGGTAGGGGAAAGGAGATAGAATATGTTAGCCAGGTGCTAGGCAGTTACAAGTAATGTGTAATAATATATAGTGCATCTGTGGGAGTTTTAAAGAGGTTGGATAGTGGTAAGGGGAAAAGAGTTAGAATATGTCAGCCAGGTGCTAGGCAGTTACAAGTAAGGTGTAATAATATATAGTGCACCTGTGGGAGTTTTAAAGAGGCTGGATAGTGGGTAGGGGAAAGGAGTTAGAATATGTCAGCCAGGTGCTAGGCAGTTACAAGTAATGTGTAATAATATATAGTGCATCTGTTGGGAGTTTTAAAGAGGTTAGATAGTGGGTAGGGGAAAGGAGTTAGAATATGTTAGCCAGGTGCTAGGCAGTTACAAGTAATATGTAATAATATATAGTGCATCTGTGGGAGTTTTAAAGAGGTTGGATAGTGGGTAGGTGAAAGGAGTTAGAATATGTCAGCCAGGTGCTAGGCAGTTACAAGTAACGTGATAATATATAGTGCATCTGTGGGAGTTTTAAAGAGGAGGATGGATAGTGGGTAGGGGAAAAGAGTTAGAATATGTCAGCCAGGTGCTAGGCAGTTACAAGTAATGTGTAATAATATATAGTGCATCTGTTGGGAGTTTTAAAGAGGTTGGATAGTGGGTAGGGGAAAGGAGTTAGAATATGTTAGCCAGGTGCTAGGCAGTTACAAGTAATGTGTAATAATATATAGTGCATCTGTGGGAGTTTTAAAGAGTCTGGATAGTGGGTCAGGGAAAGGAGTTAGAATATGTCAGCCAGGTGCTAGGCAGTTACAAGTAAGGTGTAATAATATATAGTGCACCTGTGGGAGTTTTAAAGAGGCTGGATAGTGGGTAGGGGAAAGGAGTTAGAATATGTCAGCCAGGTGCTAGGCAGTTACATGAAACGTGATAATATATAGTGCATCTGTGGGAGTTTTAAAGAGGTTGGATAGTGGGTAGGGGAAAGGAGTTAGAATATGTCAGCCAGGTGCTAGGCAGTTACAAGTAATGTATAATAATATATAGTGCACCTGTGGGAGTTTAAAGAGGTTGGATAGTGGGTAGGGGAAAGGAGGTAGAATATGTCAGCCAGGTGCTAGGCAGTTACAAGTAACGTGTAATAATATATAGTGCGTCTGTGGGAGTTTTAAAGAGGAGGTTGGAGAGTGGGTAGGGGAAAGGAGTTAAAATATGTCAGCCAGGTGCTAGGTAGTTACATGTAATGTGTGGTAATACATAGTGCATCTGTGGGAGTTTTAAAGAGGGTGGATAGTGGGCAGGGGAAAGGAGTTAGGATATGTCAGCCAGGTGCTTGGCAGTTACAAGTAACGTGTGATAATACATAGTGCATCTGTTGGAGTTTTAAAGAGGAAGTTGGATAGTGGGTAGGGGAAAGGAGTTAGAATATGTCAGCCAGGTGCTTGGCAGTTACAAGTAACGTGTGATAATACATAGTGCATCTGTTGGAGTTTTAAAGAGGAAGTTGGATAGTGGGTAGGGGAAAGGAGTAAAATATATCAGCCAGGGCTAGGCAGTTACAAGAAACGTGATAATATATAGTGCATCTGTGGGAGTTTTAAAGAGGATGGATAGTGGGTAGGGGAAAGGAGTTAGAATATGTCAGCCAGGTGCTAGGCAGTTACAAGTAATGTGTGGTAATATATAGTGCTTCTGTGAGAGTTTTAAAGAGGAGGTTGGTAGTGGGTAGGGAAAGGAGTTAGAATATGTCAGCCCGGTGCTAGGCAGTTACAGGTAACGTGTGATAATATATAGTGCATCTGTGGGAGTTTTAAAGAGGAGGATGGATAGTGGGTAGGGGAAAGGAGTTAGAATATGTCAGCCAGGTGCTAGACAGTTACAAGTAACGTGTAATAATATATAGTGCATCTGTGGGAGTTTTAAAGAGGTTGGACAGTGGGTAGGGGAAAGGAGTTAGAATATGTCAGCCAGGTGCTAGGCCGTTACAAGTAACGTGTGATAATACATAGTGCATCTGTGGGAGTTTTAAAGAGGCTGGATAGTGGGTAGGGGAAAGGACTTAGAATATGTCAGCCAGGTGCTAGGCAGTTACATGAAACGTGATAATATATAGTGCATCTTTGGGAGTTTTAAAGAGGTTGGATAGTGGGTAGGGGAAAGGAGTTACAATATGTCAGCCAGGTGCTAGGCAGCTAGCCCAAAGGTTCCTGGAATTTATAAACTCAAATGCCATGGAACAACTAGTCACAACTCCCACAAGAGGGGAAAACATACTTGACCTGATCATCACCAACATGGGGACCCTATGCTCCACACCAGAAGTATACCCCTCATTGGTAAGATCAGACCATAAATTAATTTCACTGGATATCCAAAACCTGACCTCACCCCCAGCCCAGAAAACCACAGTGAAAAACTTCTCAAAAGCGAACTTTACACTACTCAAAACTGAGGTGGAATCCTTCAAGGCCCCCGGGCCAGTGGAAACTATGGCCCAAACCACAGAATTCTATATAAATGCATTCTATGGACACCTCCAGGAATGCATGGATCATGCTATCCCAAACAAAACCAAGACCCAATCGTCCAAAGGCAGGCATCCAGTCTGGTGGACCCCAGCCATAAATAAGTTGTACAACAGAAGGAGGAAGCTACTACATGATAGAGCAAATCCCTAAAAGGGAAGGCATCTCTGATCAGTACTAGCAAAAAATTACGATCCCTAATAAAATCCTCCAAGGCCAGCTTCAAGAGAAAAATTGCACAGGACACTAAAGACAATCACAACGCTTTCTTTAGCTATGTTAGGAACCTGGGATGCAACTCCCAGATATGCTCAGAGTTGATTCTAAATGACAAAAATACACTGAACCCACAGACATTGCCAACATCCTGGCAGACAGGTTCAGTGCAAACTTCTCCCCCCTTCCCCCCAAAAGAGCAAATATCTATCCCAGCAGAGTGCAGCCTCCCTAACATCTCAGATGCTCAGGTGAAAGCTGCCCTCTCCAAAGCAAAAAACACTGCTTCAATGGGACCAGACGGTGTCCCAGGTTGCATCCTACATGAACTCCAAGAAGAACTAAACCTTCACGTAAAACTGCTGTACAATCTCAGCCTCACTACAGGATATGTACCCAAAGAATGGCATACAGCAACAGTGGTCCCACTCCACAAAGGTGGTGCCTCAATGGACCCTGGTAACTATCGCCCCATAAGCCTAACTACCCTTATCTGCAAGGCCATGGAGAGGATCATCATGGAACTCATAAACAAAGACATTGGGGACCTACAGACACTAGATCCTACCCAATTCGGCTTTGTCAAGGGCAGACCCTGCCTCTTGAACCTGGTCAACTTTTTCGAAACAGTCACCAAGGCCATAGATGAAGGGAAGGTAGTCCACACAGCCTATCTGGACCTCGCAAAGGCATTTGACACAATACCCCACTCGGGCATCATAGATAAGCTATCCAGCTTAAATATAAACCCCTATGTCACAAGATGGGTTGCTAACTGGCTCAAAGACAGAACTCACAGAGTCAGAATTGCTGGAGCCATGTCAGACTCGAAACCGGTTACAAGTGGTGTCCCACAAGGCTCTGTCCTGGGACCTCTCTTGTTCGGCATATACTTCTCCGAGGTACAGGCCAACACGGGAGGACTATGGCTGACCAAGTTCACAGATGACTGCAAACTGGGCACCATAAATGACTCTCCAGCTGACACGAACATCCTCCAAAAAGGTCTCACAGAGACGGATAACTGGTGCCAGAGCCATGGTCTAAAGCTAAATGCCAAAAAGTGTATAGTCATACCCTTTGGCAAAAACAAAGTGCCCACAAATTACCACATAGGTGGTAACCCATTAAGTACGGAAGAAGTAATTAGGGACCTGGGGACCCAAGTTGATAGCAATCTCTCCTTTGACAACCACATTGCCAAAGTGGTTAGAAAGACCTTCTACATAGCCCACCTTATCACGAAAGGATTCACATCTAGATCAAGTGAGGTAATAGTGCCCCTTTATTCATCCCTCATCGAGCCCATCATAAAATACAATGCCCCTTTCGGGATGTACCTTACCCGACACCTGCAGCAACTAGAAAGACCCCAAAAGTGCATCACAAAGAGGATCAAGGGACTCAAACAAATACCATATGCTGCCCGGTTAAAAAAACTCCAGCTCTACTCAGTTGCATACTGCCTACTTCGAGGTGATCTATGCCTGACATACAAAGCTATCTCCAACCCAGAATTAATGGACATGCTCCACCTCAGAAAATCGAAATCCCTTAGAACCACACGCTCAAGGGACTTGAACCTCAGCACAGAAATAAATAGAACATGCTGGAGGGACAGATTCATAACCCAGAGGCTCCCTTCGCTCTGGAACAGAATCCCAGTCCATGTTAGGCAGAGCACCTCACTGACTGTCTTCAAGAGGAATCTTGATGAGTGGATGGGAGATCGTAGGTTTACCCCGGGGATTACTTCTGTGTCACTACTAGACAGAGGCACAGTAAACTAACCTTAGAAAGGGCACAGCAAACTCAAATCAAAGGGTGGCAAAAGCCAAACACACTCGGGCTAGGCTTATAAATGCCCCAGGGCAGATAGCCTAGTATGAACCTATGAACCTAAGAACAAGTAATGTGTAATAATATATAGTGCATCTGTGGGAGTTTTAAAGAGAAGGTTGGATAGTGGGTAGGGGAAAAGAGTTAGAATATATCAGCCAGGTGCTAGGCAGTTACATGTAGCATGTGATAATATATAGTGCATCTGTGGGAGTTTTAAAGAGGAGGTTGGATAGTGGGAAGGGGAAAAGAGTTAGAATATATCAGCCAGGTGCTAGGCAGTTACAAGTAACTTGTGATAATATATAGTGCATCTGTGGGAGTTTTAAAGAGGTTGGATAGTGGGTAGGGGAAAGGAGTTAGAATATGTCAGCCAAGTGCTAGGCAGTTACAAGTAATGTGTGATAATACATAGTGCATCTGTGGGAGTTTTAAAGAGGAGGATGGATAATGGGTAGGGTAAAGGAGTTAGAATATGTCAGCCAGGGATAGGCAGTTACATGAAACGTGTGATAATATATAGTGCATTTGTGGGAGTTTTAAAGAGGTTGGATAGTGGGTAAGGGAAAGGAGTTAGAATATGTCAGCCAGGTGTTAGGCAGTTACAAGTAATGTGTGATAATATATAGTGCATCTGTGGGAGTTTTAAAGAGGCTGGATAGTGGGTAGGTGAAAGGAGTTAGAATATGTTAGCCAGGTGCTAGGCAGTTACAAGTAATGTGTGATAATATATAGTGCATCTGTGGGAGTTTTAAAGAGGAGGTTGGAGAGTGGGTAGGGGAAAGAAGTTAGAATATGTCAGCCCGGTGCTAGGCAGTTACAGGTAACGTGTGATAATATATAGCGCATCTGTGGGAGTTTTAAAGAGGCTGGATAGTGGGTAGGGAAAGGAGTTAGAATTTGTCAGCCAGGTGCTAGGCAGTTACAAGTAACGTGTGATAATATATAGTGCAGCTGTGGGAGTTTTAAAGAGGAGGTTGGATAGTGGGTAGGGGAAAGGAGTTAGAATATGTCAGCCAGGTGCTAGGCAGTTACAAGTAACGTGTGATAATATATAGTGCATCTGTGGGAGTTTTAAAGAGGAGGTTGGATAGTGGGTAGGGGAAAGGAGTTAGAATATGTCAGCCAGGTGCTAGACAGTTACAAGTAATGTTTGATATTATATAGTACATCTGTGGGAGTTTTAAAGAGGTTGGATAGTGGGTAGGGGAAAGGAGTTAGAATATGTCAGCCAGGTGCTAGGCAGTTACAAGTAATGTGTGATAATATATAGTGCATCTGTGGGAGTTTTAAAGAGGTTGGATAGTGGGTAGGGGAGAGGAGTTAGAATATGTCAGCCAGGTGCTAGGCAGTTACAAGTAATGTGTAATAATATATAGTGCATCTGTTGGGAGTTTTAAAGAGGTTGGATAGTGGGTAGGGGAAAGGAGATAGAATATGTTAGCCAGGTGCTAGGCAGTTACAAGTAATGTGTAATAATATATAGTGCATCTGTGGGAGTTTTAAAGAGGTTGGATAGTGGTAAGGGGAAAGGAGTTAGAATATGTCAGCCAGGTGCTAGGCAGTTACAAGTAAGGTGTAATAATATATAGTGCACCTGTGGGAGTTTTAAAGAGGCTGGATAGTGGGTAGGGGAAAGGAGTTAGAATATGTCAGCCAGGTGCTAGGCAGTTACAAGTAATGTGTAATAATATATAGTGCATCTGTTGGGAGTTTTAAAGAGGTTAGATAGTGGGTAAGGGAAAGGAGTTAGAATATGTTAGCCAGGTGCTAGGCAGTTACAAGTAATGTGTAATAATATATAGTGCATCTGTGGGAGTTTTAAAGAGGTTAGATAGTGGGTAGGGGAAAGGAGTTAGAATATGTTAGCCAGGTGCTAGGCAGTTACAAGTAATGTGTAATAATATATAGTGCATCTGTGGGAGTTTTAAAGAGGTTGGATAGTGGGTAGGTGAAAGGAGTTAGAATATGTCAGCCAGGTGCTAGGCAGTTACAAGTAACGTGATAATATATAGTGCATCTGTGGGAGTTTTAAAGAGGAGGATGGATAGTGGGTAGGGGAAAATAGTTAGAATATGTCAGCCAGGTGCTAGGCAGTTACAAGTAATGTGTAATAATATATAGTGCATCTTTTGGGAGTTTTAAAGAGGTTGGATAGTGGGTAGGGGAAAGGAGTTAGAATATGTTAGCCAGGTGCTAGGCAGTTACAAGTAATGTGTAATAATATATAGTGCATCTGTGGGAGTTTTAAAGAGGCTGGATAGTGGGTAGGGGAAAGGAGTTAGAATATGTCAGCCAGGTGCTAGGCAGTTACAAGTAAGGTGTAATAATATATAGTGCACCTGTGGGAGTTTTAAAGAGGCTGGATAGTGGGTAGGGGAAAGGAGTTAGAATATGTCAGCCAGGTGCTAGGCAGTTACATGAAACGTGATAATATATAGTGCATCTGTGGGAGTTTTAAAGAGGTTGGATAGTGGGTAGGGGAAAGGAGTTAGAATATGTCAGCCAGGTGCTAGGCAGTTACAAGTAATGTATAATAATATATAGTGCACCTGTGGGAGTTTAAAGAGGTTGGATAGTGGGTAGGGGAAAGGAGGTAGAATATGTCAGCCAGGTGCTAGGCAGTTACAAGCAACGTGTAATAATATATAGTGCGTCTGTGGGAGTTTTAAAGAGGAGGTTGGAGAGTGGGTAGGGGAAAGGAGTTAAAATATGTCAGCCAGGTGCTAGGTAGTTACATGTAATGTGTGGTAATACATAGTGCATCTGTGGGAGTTTTAAAGAGGGTGGATAGTGGGCAGGGGAAAGGAGTTAGGATATGTCAGCCAGGTGCTTGGCAGTTACAAGTAACGTGTGATAATACATAGTGCATCTGTTGGAGTTTTAAAGAGGAAGTTGGATAGTGGGTAGGGGAAAGGAGTTAGAATATGTCAGCCAGGTGCTAGGCAGTTACAAGTAATGTGTGGTAATATATAGTGCTTCTGTGAGAGTTTTAAAGAGGAGGTTAGTAGTGGGTAGGGAAAGGAGTTAGAATATGTCAGCCCGGTGCTAGGCAGTTACAGGTAACATGTGATAATATATAGTGCATCTGTGGGAGTTTTAAAGAGGAGGATGGATAGTGGGTAGGGGAAAGGAGTTAGAATATGTCAGCCAGGTGCTAGACAGTTACAAGTAACGTGTAATAATATATAGTGCATCTGTGGGAGTTTTAAAGAGGTTGGACAGTGGGTAGGGGAAAGGAGTTAGAATATGTCAGCCAGGTGCTAGGCCGTTACAAGTAACGTGTGATAATACATAGTGCATCTGTGGGAGTTTTAAAGAGGCTGGATAGTGGGTAGGGGAAAGGACTTAGAATATGTCAGCCAGGTGCTAGGCAGTTACATGAAACGTGATAATATATAGTGCATCTTTGGGAGTTTTAAAGAGGTTGGATAGTGGGTAGGGAAAGGAGTTACAATATGTCAGCCAGGTGCTAGGCAGCTAGCCCAAAGGTTCCTGGAATTTATAAACTCAAATGCCATGGAACAACTAGTCACAACTCCCACAAGAGGGAAAACATACTTGACCTGATCATCACCAACATGGGGACCCTATGCTCCACACCAGAAGTATACCCCTCATTGGTAAGATCAGACCATAAATTAATTTCACTGGATATCCAAAACCTGACCTCACCCCCAGCCCAGAAAACCACAGTGAAAAACTTCTCAAAAGCGAACTTTACACTACTCAAAACTGAGGTGGAATCCTTCAAGGCCCCCGGGCCAGTGGAAACTATGGCCCAAACCACAGAATTCTATATAAATGCATTCTATGGGCACCTCCAGGAATGCATGGATCATGCTATCCCAAACAAAACCAAGACCCAATCGTCCAAAGGCAGGCATCCAGTCTGGTGGACCCCAGCCATAAATAAGTTGTACAACAGAAGGAGGAAGCTACTACATGATAGAGAAAATCCCTAAAAGGGAAGGCATCTCTGATCAGTACTAGCAAAAAATTACGATCCCTAATAAAATCCTCCAAGGCCAGCTTCAAGAGAAAAATTGCACAGGACACTAAAGACAATCACACCGCTTTCTTTAGCTATGTTAGGAACCTGGGATGCAACTCCCAGATATGCTCAGAGTTGATTCTAAATGACAAAAATACACTGAACCCACAGACATTGCCAACATCCTGGCAGACAGGTTCAGTGCAAACTTTTCCCCCCTTCCCCCCCAAAAGAGCAAATATCTATCCCAGCAGAGTGCAGCCTCCCTAACATCTCAGATGCTCAGGTGAAAGCTGCCCTCTCCAAAGCAAAAAACACTGCTTCAATGGGACCAGACGGTGTCCCAGGTTGCATCCTACATGAACTCCAAGAAGAACTAAACCTTCACGTAAAACTGCTGTACAATCTCAGCCTCACTACAGGATATGTACCCAAAGAATGGCATACAGCAACAGTGGTCCCACTCCACAAAGGTGGTGCCTCAATGGACCCTGGTAACTATCGCCCCATAAGCCTAACTACCCTTATCTGCAAGGCCATGGAGAGGATCATCATGGAACTCATAAACAAAGACATTGGGGACCTACAGACACTAGATCCTACCCAATTCGGCTTTGTCAAGGGCAGACCCTGCCTCTTGAACCTGGTCAACTTTTGAAACAGTCACCAAGGCCATAGATGAAGGGAAGGTAGTCCACACAGCCTATCTGGACCTCGCAAAGGCATTTGACACAATACCCCACTCGGGCATCATAGATAAGCTATCCAGCTTAAATATAAACCCCTATGTCACAAGATGGGTTGCTAACTGGCTCAAAGACAGAACTCACAGAGTCAGAATTGCTGGAGCCATGTCAGACTCGAAACCGGTTACAAGTGGTGTCCCACAAGGCTCTGTCCTGGGACCTCTCTTGTTCGGCATATACTTCTCCGAGGTACAGGCCAACACGGGAGGACTATGGCTGACCAAGTTCACAGATGACTGCAAACTGGGCACCATAAATGACTCTCCAGCTGACACGAACATCCTCCAAAAAGGTCTCACAGAGACGGATAACTGGTGCCAGAGCCATGGTCTAAAGCTAAATGCCAAAAAGTGTATAGTCATACCCTTTGGCAAAAACAAAGTGCCCACAAATTACCACATAGGTGGTAACCCATTAAGTACGGAGGAAGTAATTAGGGACCTGGGGACCCAAGTTGATAGCAATCTCTCCTTTGACAACCACATTGCCAAAGTGGTTAGAAAGACCTTCTACATAGCCCACCTTATCACGAAAGGATTCACATCTAGATCAAGTGAGGTAATAGTGCCCCTTTATTCATCCCTCATCGAGCCCATCATAAAATACAATGCCCCTTTCGGGATGTACCTTACCCGACACCTGCAGCAACTAGAAAGACCCCAAAAGTGCATCACAAAGAGGATCAAGGGACTCAAACAAATACCATATGCTGCCCGGTTAAAAAAACTCCAGCTCTACTCAGTTGCATACTGCCTACTTCGAGGCGATCTATGCCTGACATACAAAGCTATCTCCAACCCAGAATTAATGGACATGCTCCACCTCAGAAAATCTAAATCCCTTAGAACCACACGCTCAAGGGACTTGAACCTCAGCACAGAAATAAATAGAACATGCTGGAGGGACAGATTCATAACCCAGAGGCTCCCTTCGCTCTGGAACAGAATCCCAGTCCATGTTAGGCAGAGCACCTCACTGACTGTCTTCAAGAGGAATCTTGATGAGTGGATGGGAGATAGGTTTACCCCGGGATTACTTCTGTGTCACTACTAGACAGAGGCACAGTAAACTAACCTTAGAAAGGGCACAGCAAACTCAAATCAAAGGGTGGCGAAAGCCAAACACACGGGCTAGGCTTATAAATGCCCCAGGGCAGATAGCCTAGTATGAACCTATGAACCTAAGAACAAGTAATGTGTAATAATATATAGTGCATCTGTGGGAGTTTTAAAGAGAAGGTTGGATAGTGGGTAGGGGAAAAGAGTTAGAATATATCAGCCAGGTGCTAGGCAGTTACATGTAGCATGTGATAATATATAGTGCATCTGTGGGAGTTTTAAAGAGGAGGTTGGATAGTGGGAAGGGGAAAAGAGTTAGAATATATCAGCCAGGTGCTAGGCAGTTACAAGTAACGTGTGATAATATATAGTGCATCTGTGGGAGTTTTAAAGAGGAGGTTGGAGAGTGGGTAGGGGAAAGGAGTTAGAATATGTCAGCCTGATGCTAGGCAGTTACAGGTAACGTGTGATAATATATAGTGCATCTGTGGGAGTTTTAAAGAGGCTGGATAGTGGGTAGGGGAAAGGAGTTAGAATATGTCAGCCAGGTGCTAGGCAGTTAGAAGTAACGTGTGATAATATATAGTGCATCTGTGGGAGTTTTAAAGAGGAGGTTGGATAGTGGGTAGGGGAAAGGAGTTAGAATATGTCAGCCAGGTGCTATACAGTTACAAGTAACTTGTGATAATATATAGTGCATCTGTGGGAGTTTTAAAGAGGTTGGATAGTGGGTAGGGGAAAGGAGTTAGAATATGTCAGCCAAGTGCTAGGCAGTTACAAGTAATGTGTGATAATACATAGTGCATCTGTGGGAGTTTTAAAGAGGAGGATGGATAATGGGTAGGGTAAAGGAGTTAGAATATGTCAGCCAGGGATAGGCAGTTACATGAAACGTGTGATAATATATAGTGCATTTGTGGGAGTTTTAAAGAGGTTGGATAGTGGGTAAGGGAAAGGAGTTAGAATATGTCAGCCAGGTGTTAGGCAGTTACAAGTAATGTGTGATAATATATAGTGCATATGTGGGAGTTTTAAAGAGGCTGGATAGTGGGTAGGTGAAAGGAGTTAGAATATGTTAGCCAGGTGCTAGGCAGTTACAAGTAATGTGTGATAATATATAGTGCATCTGTGGGAGTTTTAAAGAGGAGGTTGGAGAGTGGGTAGGGGAAAGAAGTTAGAATATGTCAGCCCGGTGCTAGGCAGTTACAGGTAACGTGTGATAATATATAGCGCATCTGTGGGAGTTTTAAAGAGGCTGGATAGTGGGTAGGGGAAAGGAGTTAGAATTTGTCAGCCAGGTGCTAGGCAGTTACAAGTAACGTGTGATAATATATAGTGCAGCTGTGGGAGTTTTAAAGAGGAGGTTGGATAGTGGGTAGGGGAAAGGAGTTAGAATATGTCAGCCAGGTGCTAGGCAGTTACAAGTAACGTGTGATAATATATAGTGCATCTGTGGGAGTTTTAAAGAGGAGGTTGGATAGTGGGTAGGGGAAAGGAGTTAGAATATGTCAGCCAGGTGCTAGACAGTTACAAGTAATGTTTGATATTATATAGTACATCTGTGGGAGTTTTAAAGAGGTTGGATAGTGGGTAGGGGAAAGGAGTTAGAATATGTCAGCCAGGTGCTAGGCAGTTACAAGTAATGTGTGATAATATATAGTGCATCTGTGGGAGTTTTAAAGAGGTTGGATAGTGGGTAGGGAGAGGAGTTAGAATATGTCAGCCAGGTGCTAGGCAGTTACAAGTAATGTGTAATAATATATAGTGCATCTGTTGGGAGTTTTAAAGAGGTTGGATAGTGGGTAGGGGAAAGGAGATAGAATATGTTAGCCAGGTGCTAGGCAGTTACAAGTAATGTGTAATAATATATAGTGCATCTGTGGGAATTTTAAAGAGGTTGGATAGTGGTAAGGGGAAAGGAGTTAGAATATGTCAGCCAGGTGCTAGGCAGTTACAAGTAAGGTGTAATAATATATAGTGCACCTGTGGGAGTTTTAAAGAGGCTGGATAGTGGGTAGGGGAAAGGAGTTAGAATATGTCAGCCAGGTGCTAGGCAGTTACAAGTAATGTGTAATAATATATAGTGCGTCTGTTGGGAGTTTTAAAGAGGTTAGATAGTGGGTAGGGGAAAGGAGTTAGAATATGTTAGCCAGGTGCTAGGCAGTTACAAGTAATGTGTAATAATATATAGTGCATCTGTGGGAGTTTTAAAGAGGTTAGATAGTGGGTAGGGGAAAGGAGTTAGAATATGTTAGCCAGGTGCTAGGCAGTTACAAGTAATGTGTAATAATATATAGTGCATCTGTGGGAGTTTTAAAGAGGTTGGATAGTGGGTAGGTGAAAGGAGTTAGAATATGTCAGCCAGGTGCTAGGCAGTTACAAGTAACGTGATAATATATAGTGCATCTGTGGGAGTTTTAAAGAGGAGGATGGATAGTGGGTAGGGGAAAAGAGTTAGAATATGTCAGCCAGGTGCTAGGCAGTTACAAGTAATGTGTAATAATATATAGTGCATCTTTTGGGAGTTTTAAAGAGGTTGGATAGTGGGTAGGGGAAAGGAGTTAGAATATGTTAGCCAGGTGCTAGGCAGTTACAAGTAATGTGTAATAATATATAGTGCATCTGTGGGAGTTTTAAAGAGGCTGGATAGTGGGTAGGGGAAAGGAGTTAGAATATGTCAGCCAGGTGCTAGGCAGTTACAAGTAAGGTGTAATAATATATAGTGCACCTGTGGGAGTTTTAAAGAGGCTGGATAGTGGGTAGGGGAAAGGAGTTAGAATATGTCAGCCAGGTACTAGGCAGTTACATGAAACGTGATAATATATAGTGCATCTGTGGGAGTTTTAAAGAGGTTGGATAGTGGGTAGGGGAAAGGAGTTAGAATATGTCAGCCAGGTGCTAGGCAGTTACAAGTAATGTATAATAATATATAGTGCACCTGTGGGAGTTTAAAGAGGTTGGATAGTGGGTAGGGGAAAGGAGGTAGAATATGTCAGCCAGGTGCTAGGCAGTTACAAGCAACGTGTGATAATATATAGTGCGTCTGTGGGAGTTTTAAAGAGGAGGTTGGAGAGTGGGTAGGGGAAAGGAGTTAAAATATGTCAGCCAGGTGCTAGGTAGTTACATGTAATGTGTGGTAATACATAGTGCATCTGTGGGAGTTTTAAAGAGGGTGGATAGTGGGCAGGGGAAAGGAGTTAGGATATGTCAGCCAGGTGCTTGGCAGTTACAAGTAACGTGTGATAATACATAGTGCATCTGTTGGAGTTTTAAAGAGGAAGTTGGTTTGTGGGTAGGGAAAGGAGTTAGAATATGTCAGCCCGGTGCTAGGCAGTTACAGGTAACATGTGATAATATATACTGCATCTGTGGGAGATTTAAAGAGGAGGATGGATAGTGGGTAGGGGAAAGGAGTTAGAATATGTCAGCCAGGTGCTAGACAGTTACAAGTAACGTGTAATACTATATAGTGCATCTGTGAGAGTTTTAAAGAGGTTGGACAGTGGGTAGGGGAAAGGAGTTAGAATATGTCAGCCAGGTGCTAGGCCGTTACAAGTAACGTGTGATAATACATAGTGCATCTGTGGGAGTTTTAAAGAGGCTGGATAGTGGGTAGGGGAAAGGACTTAGAATATGTCAGCCAGGTGCTAGGCAGTTACATGAAACGTGATAATATATAGTGCATCTGTGGGAGTTTTAAAGAGGTTGGATAGTGGGTAGGGGAAAGGAGTTACAATATGTCAGCCAGGTGCTAGGCAGCTAGCCCAAAGGTTCCTGGAATTTATAAACTCAAATGCCATGGAACAACTAGTCACAACTCCCACAAGAGGGGAAAACATACTTGACCTGATCATCACCAACATGGGGACCCTATGCTCCACACCAGAAGTATACCCCTCATTGGTAAGATCAGACCATAAATTAATTTCACTGGATATCCAAAACCTGACCTCACCCCCAGCCCAGAAAACCACAGTGAAAAACTTCTCAAAAGCGAACTTTACACTACTCAAAACTGAGGTGGAATCCTTCAAGGCCCCCGGGCCAGTGGAAACTACGGCCCAAACCGCAGAATTCTATATAAATGCATTCTATGGACACCTCCAGGAATGCATGGATCATGCTATCCCAAACAAAACCAAGACCCAATCGTCCAAAGGCAGGCATCCAGTCTGGTGGACCCCAACCATAAATAAGTTGTACAACAGAAGGAGGAAGCTACTACATGATAGAGCAAATCCCTAAAAGGGAAGGCATCTCTGATCAGTACTAGCAAAAAATTACGATCCCTAATAAAATCCTCCAAGGCCAGCTTCAAGAGAAAAATTGCACAGGACACTAAAGACAATCACAACGCTTTCTTTAGCTATGTTAGGAACCTGGGATGCAACTCCCAGATATGCTCAGAGTTGATTCTAAATGACAAAAATACACTGAACCCACAGACATTGCCAACATCCTGGCAGACAGGTTCAGTGCAAACTTCTCCCCCCTTCCCCCCAAAAGAGCAAATATCTATCCCAGCAGAGTGCAGCCTCCCTAACATCTCAGATGCTCAGGTGAAAGCTGCCCTCTCCAAAGCAAAAAACACTGCTTCAATGGGACCAGACGGTGTCCCAGGTTGCATCCTACATGAACTCCAAGAAGAACTAAATTTTCACGTAAAACTGCTGTACAATCTCAGCCTCACTACAGGATATGTACCCAAAGAATGGCATACAGCAACAGTGGTCCCACTCCACAAAGGTGGTGCCTCAATGGACCCTGGTAACTATCGCCCCATAAGCCTAACTACCCTTATCTGCAAGGCCATGGAGAGGATCATCATGGAACTCATAAACAAAGAGATTGGGGACCTACAGACACTAGATCCTACCCAATTCGGCTTTGTCAAGGGCAGACCCTGCCTCTTGAACCTGGTCAACTTTTTCGAAACAGTCACCAAGGCCATAGATGAAGGGAAGGTAGTCCACACAGCCTATCTGGACCTCGCAAAGGCATTTGACACAATACCCCACTCGGGCATCATAGATAAGCTATCCAGCTTAAATATAAACCCCTATGTCACAAGATGGGTTGCTAACTGGCTCAAAGACAGAACTCACAGAGTCAGAATTGCTGGAGCCATGTCAGACTCGAAACCGGTTACAAGTGGTGTCCCACAAGGCTCTGTCCTGGGACCTCTCTTGTTCGGCATATACTTCTCCGAGGTACAGGCCAACACGGGAGGACTATGGCTGACCAAGTTCACAGATGACTGCAAACTGGGCACCATAAATTACTCTCCAGCTGACACGAACATCCTCCAAAAAGGTCTCACAGAGACGGATAACTGGTGCCAGAGCCATGGTCTAAAGCTAAATGCCAAAAAGTGTATAGTCATACCCTTTGGCAAAAACAAAGTGCCCACAAATTACCACATAGGTGGTAACCCATTAAGTACGGAAGAAGTAATTAGGGACCTGGGGACCCAAGTTGATAGCAATCTCTCTTTTGACAACCACATTGCCAAAGTGGTTAGAAAGACCTTCTACATAGCCCACCTTATCACGAAAGGATTCACATCTAGATCAAGTGAGGTAATAGTGCCCCTTTATTCATCCCTCATCGAGCCCATCATAAAATACAATGCCCCTTTTGGGATGTACCTTACCCGACACCTGCAGCAACTAGAAAGACCCCAAAAGTGCATCACAAAGAGGATCAAGGGACTCAAACAAATACCATATGCTGCCCGGTTAAAAAAACTCCAGCTCTACTCAGTTGCATACTGCCTACTTCGAGGCGATCTATGCCTGACATACAAAGCTATGTCCAACCCAGAATTAATGGACATGCTCCACCTCAGAAAATCTAAATCCCTTAGAACCACGCGCTCAAGGGACTTGAACCTCAGCACAGAAATAAATAGAACATGCTGGAGGGACAGATTCATAACCCAGAGGCTCCCTTCGCTCTGGAACAGAATCCCAGTCCATGTTAGGCAGAGCACCTCACTGACTGTCTTCAAGAGGAATCTTGATGAGTGGATGGGAGATCGTAGGTTTACCCCGGGGATTACTTCTGTGTCACTACTAGACAGAGGCACAGTAAACTAACCTTAGAAAGGGCACAGCAAACTCAAATCAAAGGGTGGCAAAAGCCAAACACACTCGGGCTAGGCTTATAAATGCCCCAGGGCAGATAGCCTAGTATGAACCTATGAACCTAAGAACAAGTAATGTGTAATAATATATAATGCATCTGTGGGAGTTTTAAAGAGGAGGTTGGATAGTGGGTAGGGGAAAAGAGTTAGAATATATCAGCCAGGTGCTAGGCAGTTACAAGTAACGTGTGATAATATATAGTGCATCTGTGGGAGTTTTAAAGAGGAGGTTGGAGAGTGGGTAGGGGAAAGGAGTTAGAATATGTCAGCCTGATGCTAGGCAGTTACAGGTAACGTGTGATAATATATAGTGCATCTGTGGGAGTTTTAAAGAGGCTGGATATTGGGTAGGGGAAAGGAGTTAGAATATGTCAGCCAGGTGCTAGGCAGTTAGAAGTAACGTCTGATAATATATAGTGCATCTGTGGGAGTTTTAAAGAGGAGGTTGGATACGGGTAGGGGAAAGGAGTTAGAATATGTCAGCCAGGTGCTAGGCAGTTACAAGTAACGTGTGATAATATATAGTGCATCTGTGGGAGTTTTAAAGAGGTTGGATAGTGGGTAGGGGAAAGGAGTTAGAATATGTCAGCCAAGTGCTAGGCAGTTACAAGTAATGTGTGATAATACATAGTGCATCTGTGGGAGTTTTAAAGAGGAGGTTGGATAATGGGTAGGGGATAGGCGTTAGAATATGTCAGCCAGGGATAGGCAGTTACATGAAACGTGTGATAATATATAGTGCATTTGTGGGAGTTTTAAAGAGGTTGGATAGTGGGTAAGGGAAAGGAGTTAGAATATGTCAGCCAGGTGTTAGGCAGTTACATGTAACATGTGATAATATATAGTGCATCTGTGGGAGTTTTAAAGAGGCTGGATAGTGGGTAGGTGAAAGGAGTTAGAATATGTTAGCCAGGTGCTAGGCAGTTACAAGTAATGTGTGATAATATATAGTGCATCTGTGGGAGTTTTAAAGAGGAGGTTGGAGAGTGGGTAGGGGAAAGAAGTTAGAATATGTCAGCCCGGTGCTAGGCAGTTACAGGTAACGTGTGATAATATATAGCGCATCTGTGGGAGTTTTAAAGAGGCTGGATAGTGGGTAGGGGAAAGGAGTTAGAATTTGTCAGCCAGGTGCTAGGCAGTTACAAGTAACGTGTGATAATATATAGTGCAGCCGTGGGAGTTTTAAAGAGGAGGTTGGATAGTGGGTAGGGAAAGGAGTTAGAATATGTCAGCCAGGTGCTAGGCAGTTACAAGTAACGTGTGATAATATATAGTGCATCTGTGGGAGTTTTAAAGAGGAGGTTGGATAGTGGGTAGGGGAAAGGAGTTAGAATATGTCAGCCAGGTGCTAGACAGTTACAAGTAATGTTTGATATTATATAGTACATCTGTGGGAGTTTTAAAGAGGTTGGATAGTGGGTAGGGGAAAGGAGTTAGAATATGTCAGCCAGGTGCTAGGCAGTTACAAGTAATGTGTGATAATATATAGTGCATCTGTGGGAGTTTTAAAGAGGAGGTTGGATAGTGGGAAGGGGAAAGGAGTTAGAATATATCAGCCAGGTGCTAGGCAGTTACAAGTAACGTGTGATAATATATAGTGCGTCTGTGGGAGTTTTAAAGAGGTTGGTAGTGGTTAGGGAAAGGAGTTAGAATATGTCAGCCCGGTACTAGGCAGTTACAGGTAACGTGTGATAATATATAGTGCATCTGTGGGAGTTTTAAAGAGGAGGATGGATAGTGGGTAGGGGAAAGGAGTTAGAATATGTCAGCCAGGTGCTAGACAGTTACAAGTAACATGTGATAATACATAGTGCATCTGTGGGAGTTTTAAAGAGGCTGGATAGTGGGTAGGGGAAAGGACTTAGAATATGTCAGCCAGGTGCTAGGCAGTTACATGAAACATGTGATAATATATAGTGCATCTGTGGGAGTTTTAAAGAGGTTGGATAGTGGGTAGGGGAAAGGAGTTACAATATGTCAGCCAGGTGCTAGGCAGCTAGCCCAAAGGTTCCTGGAATTTATAAACTCAAATGCCATGGAACAACTAGTCACAACTCCCACAAGAGGGGAAAACATACTTGACCTAATCATCACCAACATGGGGACCCTATGCTCCACACCAGAAGTATACCCCTCATTGGTAAGATCAGACCATAAATTAATTTCACTGGATATCCAAACCTGACCTCACCCCCAGCCCAGAAAACCACAGTGAAAAACTTCTCAAAAGCGAACTTTACACTACTCAAAACTGAGGTGGAATCCTTCAAGGCCCCCAGGCCAGTGGAAACTACGGCCCAAACCACAGAATCCTATATAGCATTCTATGGACACCTCCAGGAATGCATGGATCATGCTATCCCAAACAAAACCAAGACCCAATCGTCCAAAGGCAGGCATCCAGTCTGGTGGACCCCAGCCATAAATAAGTTGTACAACAGAAGGAGGAAGCTACTACATGATAGAGCAAATCCCTAAAAGGGAAGGCATCTCTGATCAGTACTAGCAAAAAATTACGATCCCTAATAAAATCCTCCAAGGCCAGCTTCAAGAGAAAAATTGCACAGGACACTAAAGACAATCACAAGGCTTTCTTTAGATATGTTAGGAACCTGGGATGCAACTCCCAGATATGCTCAGAGTTGATTCTAAACGACAAAAATACACTGAACCCACAGACATTGTCAACATCCTGGCAGACAGGTTCAGTGCAAACTTCTCACCCCCTTCCCCCCCAAAAGAGCAAATATCTATCCCAGCAGAGTGCAGCCTCCCTAACATCTCAGATGCTCAGGTGAAAGCTGCCCTCTCCAAAGCAAAAAACACTGCTTCAGTGGGACCAGACGGTGTCCCAGGTTGCGTCCTACATGAACTCCAAGAAGAACTAAACCTTCACGTAAAACTGCTGTACAATCTCAGCCTCACTACAGGATATGTACCCAAAGAATGGCGTACAGCAACAGTGGTCCCACTCCACAAAGGTGGTGCCTCAATGGACCCTGGTAACTATCGCCCCATAAGCCTAACTACCCTTATCTGCAAGGCCATGGAGAGGATCATCATGGAACTCATAAACAAAGACACTGGGGACCTACAGACACTAGATCCTACCCAATTCGGCTTTGTCAAGGGCAGACCCTGCCTCTTGAACCTGGTCAACTTTTTCAAAACAGTCACCAAGGCCATAGATGAAGGGAAGGTAGTCCACACAGCCTATCTGGACCTCGCAAGGCATTTGACACAATACCCCACTCGGGCATCATAGATAAGCTATCCAGCTTAAATATAAACCCCTATGTCACAAGATGGGTTGCTAACTGGCTCAAAGACAGAACTCACAGAGTCAGAATTGCTGGAGCCATGTCAGACTCGAAACCGGTTACAAGTGGTGTCCCACAAGGCTCTGTCCTGGGACCTCTCTTGTTCGGCATATACTTCTCCGAGGTACAGGCCAACACGGGAGGACTATGGCTGACCAAGTTCACAGATGACTGCAAACTGGGCACCATAATTGACTCTCCAGCTGACACAAACATCCTCCAAAAAGGTCTCACGGAGACGGATAACTGGTGCCAGAGCCATGGTCTAAAGCTAAATGCCAAAAAATGTATAGTCATACCCTTTGGCAAAAACAAAGTGCCCACAAATTACCACATAGGTGGTAACCCATTAAGTACGGAAGAAGTAATTAGGGACCTGGGGACCCAAGTTGATAGCAATCTCTCCTTTGACAACCACATTGCCAAAGTGGTTAGAAAGACCTTCTACATAGCCCACCTTATCACGAAAGGATTCACATCTAGATCAAGTGAGGTAATAGTGCCCCTTTATTCATCCCTCATCAAGCCCATCATAAAATACAATGCCCCTTTCGGGATGTACCTTACCCGACACCTGCAGCAACTAGAAAGACCCCAAAAGTGCATCACAAAGAGGATCAAGGGACTCAAACAAATCCCATATGCTGCCCGGTTAAAAAAACTCCAGCTCTACTCAGTTGCATACCGCCTACTTCGAGGCGATCTATGCCTGACATACAAAGCTATGTCCAACCCAGAATTAATGGACATGCTCCACCTCAGAAAATCAAAATCCCTTAGAACCACGTGCTCAAGGGACTTGAACCTCAGCACAGAAATAAATAGAACATGCTGGAGGGACAGATTCATAACCCAGAGGCTCCCTTCGCTCTGGAATAGAATCCCAGTCCATGTTAGGCAGAGCACCTCACTGACTGTCTTCAAAAGGAATCTTGATGAGTGGATGGGAGATCGTAGGTTTACCCCGGGGATTACTTCTGTGTCACTACTAGACAGAGGCACAGTAAACTAACCTTAGAAAGGGCACAGCAAACTCAAATCAAAGGGTGGCAAAAGCCAAACACGCTCGGGCTAGGCTTATAAATGCCCCAGGGCAGATAGCCTAGTATGAACCTATGAACCTATGAACAAGTAATGTGTGATAATATATAGTGCATCTGTGGGAGTTTTAAAGAGGTTGGATAGTGGGTAAGGGAAAGGAGTTAGAATATGTCAGCCAGGTGTTAGGCAGTTACATGTAACATGTGATAATATATAGTGCATCTGTGGGAGTTTTAAAGAGGCTGGATAGTGGGTAGGTGAAAGGAGTTAGAATATGTTAGCCAGGTGCTAGGCAGTTACAAGTAATGTGTGATAATATATAGTGCATCTGTGGGAGTTTTAAAGAGGAGGTTGGAGAGTGGGTAGGGGAAAGAAGTTAGAATATGTCAGCCCGGTGCTAGGCAGTTACAGGTAACGTGTGATAATATATAGCGCATCTGTGGGAGTTTTAAAGAGGCTGGATAGTGGGTAGGGGAAAGGAGTTAGAATATGTCAGCCAGGTGCTAGGCAGTTACAAGTAACGTGTGATAATATATAGTGCATCTGTGGGAGTTTTAAAGAGGAGGTTGGATAGTGGGTAGGGGAAAGGAGTTAGAATATGTCAGCCAGGTGCTAGACAGTTACAAGTAATGTTTGATATTATATAGTACATCTGTGGGAGTTTTAAAGAGGTTGGTAGTGGTTAGGGAAAGGAGTTAGAATATGTCAGCCCGGTACTAGGCAGTTACAGGTAACGTGTGATAATATATAGTGCATCTGTGGGAGTTTTAAAGAGGAGGATGGATAGTGGGTAGGGGAAAGGAGTTAGAATATGTCAGCCAGGTGCTAGACAGTTACAAGTAACGTGTAATAATATATAGTGCATCTGTGGGTGTTTTAAAGAGGTTGGATAGTAGGTAGGGGAAAGGAGTTAGAATATGTCAGCCAGGTGCTAGGCCGTTACAAGTAACGTGTGATAATACATAGTGCATCTGTGGGAGTTTTAAAGAGGCTGGATAGTGGGTAGGGGAAAGGACTTAGAATATGTCAGCCAGGTGCTAGGCAGTTACATGAAACATGTGATAATATATAGTGCATCTGTGGGAGTTTTAAAGAGGTTGGATAGTGGGTAGGGGAAAGGAGTTACAATATGTCAGCCAGGTGCTAGGCAGCTAGCCCAAAGGTTCCTGGAATTTATAAACTCAAATGCCATGGAACAACTAGTCACAACTCCCACAAGAGGGGAAAACATACTTGACCTGATCATCACCAACATGGGGACCCTATGCTCCACACCAGAAGTATACCCCTCATTGGTAAGATCAGACCATAAATTAATTTCACTGGATATCCAAAACCTGACCTCACCCCCAGCCCAGAAAACCACAGTGAAAAACTTCTCAAAAGCGAACTTTACACTACTCAAAACCGAGGTGGAATCCTTCAAGGCCCCCAGGCCAGTGGAAACTACGGCCCAAACCACAGAATCCTATATAAACGCATTCTATGGACACCTCCAGGAATGCATGGATCATGCTATCCCAAACAAAACCAAGACCCAATCGTCCAAAGGCAGGCATCCAGTCTGGTGGACCCCAGCCATAAATAAGTTGTACAACAGAAGGAGGAAGCTACTACATGATAGAGCAAATCCCTAAAAGGGAAGGCATCTCTGATCAGTACTAGCAAAAAATTACGATCCCTAATAAAATCCTCCAAGGCCAGCTTCAAGAGAAAAATTGCACAGGACACTAAAGACAATCACAAGGCTTTCTTTAGATATGTTAGGAACCTGGGATGCAACTCCCAGATATGCTCAGAGTTGATTCTAAACGACAAAAATACACTGAACCCACAGACATTGCCAACATCCTGGCAGACAGGTTCAGTGCAAACTTCTCCCCCCCTTCCCCCCCAAAAGAGCAAATATCTATCCCAGCAGAGTGCGGCCTCCCTAACATCTCAGATGCTCAGGTGAAAGCTGCCCTCTCCAAAGCAAAAAACACTGCTTCAGTGGGACCAGACGGTGTCCCAGGTTGCGTCCTACATGAACTCCAAGAAGACCTAAACCTTCACGTAAAACTGCTGTACAATCTCAGCCTCACTACAGGATATGTACCCAAAGAATGGCATACAGCAACAGTGGTCCCACTCCACAAAGGTGGTGCCTCAATGGACCCTGGTAACTATCGCCCCATAAGCCTAACTACCCTTATCTGCAAGGCCATGGAGAGGATCATCATGGAACTCATAAACAAAGACACTGGGGACCTACAGACACTAGATCCTACCCAATTCGGCTTTGTCAAGGGCAGACCCTGCCTCTTGAACCTGGTCAACTTTTTCAAAACAGTCACCAAGGCCATAGATGAAGGGAAGGTAGTCCACACAGCCTATCTGGACCTCGCAAAGGCATTTGACACAATACCCCACTCGGGCATCATAGATAAGCTATCCAGCTTAAATATAAACCCCTATGTCACAAGATGGGTTGCTAACTGGCTCAAAGACAGAACTCACAGAGTCAGAATTGCTGGAGCCATGTCAGACTCGAAACCGGTTACAAGTGGTGTCCCACAAGGCTCTGTCCTGGGACCTCTCTTGTTCGTCATATACTTCTCCGAGGTACAGGCCAACACGGGAGGACTATGGCTGACCAAGTTCACAGATGACTGCAAACTGGGCACCATAATTGACCCTCCAGCTGACACGAACATCCTCCAAAAAGGTCTCACAGAGATGGATAACTGGTGCCAGAGCCATGGTCTAAAGCTAAATGCCAAAAAATGTATAGTCATACCCTTTGGCAAAAACAAAGTGCCCACAAATTACCACATAGGTGGTAACCCATTAAGTACGGAAGAAGTAATTAGGGACCTGGGGACCCAAGTTGATAGCAATCTCTCCTTTGACAACCACATTGCCAAAGTGGTTAGAAAGACCTTCTACATAGCTCACCTTATCACGAAAGGATTCACATCTAGATCAAGTGAGGTAATAGTGCCCCTTTATTCATCCCTCATCAAGCCCATCATAAAATACAATGCCCCTTTTGGGATGTACCTTACCCGACACCTGCAGCAACTAGAAAGACCCCAAAAGTGCATCACAAAGAGGATCAAGGGACTCAAACAAATCTCATATGCTGCCCGGTTAAAAAAACTCCAGCTCTACTCAGTTGCATACCACCTACTTCGAGGCGATCTATGCCTGACATACAAAGCTATGTCCAACCCAGAATTAATGGACATGCTCCACCTCAGAAAATCTAAATCCCTTAGAACCACGTGCTCAAGGGACTTGAACCTCAGCACAGAAATAAATAGAACATGCTGGAGGGACAGATTCATAACCCAGAGGCTCCCTTCACTCTGGAATAGAATCCCAGTCCATGTTAGGCAGAGCACCTCACTGACTGTCTTCAAGAGGAATCTTGATGAGTGGATGGGAGATCATAGGTTTACCCCGGGGATTACTTCTGTGTCACTACTAGACAGAGGCACAGTAAACTAACCTTAGAAAGGGCACAGCAAACTCAAATCAAAGGGTGGCAAAAGCCAAACACGCTCGGGCTAGGCTTATAAATGCCCCAGGGCAGATAGCCTAGTATGAACCTATGAACCTATGAACAAGTAATGTGTAATAATATATAGTGCATCTGTGGGAGTTTTAAAGAGGAGGTTGGATAGTGGGTAGGGGAAAAGAGTTAGAATATATCAGCCAGGTGCTAGGCAGTTACAAGTAACGTGTGATAATATATAGTGCATCTGTGGGAGTTTTAAAGAGGAGGTTGGATAGTGGGTAGGGGAAAAGAGTTAGAATATATCAGCCAGGTGCTAGGCAGTTACAAGTAACGTGTGATAATATATAATGCATCTGTGGGAGTTTTAAAGAGGAGGTTGGAGAGTGGGTAGGGGAAGGAGTTAGAATATGTCAGCCTGATGCTAGGCAGTTACAGGTAACGTGTGATAATATATAGTGCATCTGTGGGAGTTTTAAAGAGGCTGGATAGTGGGTAGGGGAAAGGAGTTAGAATATGTCAGCCAGGTGCTAGGCAGTTAGAAGTAATGTGTGATAATATTTAGTGCATCTGTGGGAGTTTTAAAGAGGAGGTTGGATACGGGTAGGGGAAAGGAGTTAGAATATGTCAGCTAGGTGCTAGACAGTTACAAGTAATGTTTGATATTATATAGTGAATCTGTGGGAGTTTTAAAGATGTTGGATAGTGGGTAGGGGAAAGGAGTTAGAATATGTCAGCCAAGTGCTAGGCAGTTACAAATAATGTGTGATAATACATAGTGCATCTGTGGGAGTTTTAAAGAGGAGGTTGGATAATGGGTAGGGGAAAGGAGTTAGAATATGTCAGCCAGGGCTAGGCAGTTACATGAAACGTGTGATAATATATAGTGCATTTGTGGGAGTTTTAAAGAGGTTGGATAGTGGGTAAGGGAAAGGAGTTAGAATATGTCAGCCAGGTGCTAGGCAGTTACAAGTAATGTATAATAATATATAGTGCACCTGTGGGAGTTTAAAGAGGTTGGATAGTGGGTAGGGGAAAGGAGGTAGAATATGTCAGCCAGGTGCTAGGCAGTTACATGTAACGTGTGATAATATATAGTGCATCTGTGGGAGTTTTAAAGAGGAGGTTGGATAGTGGGTAGGGGAAAGGAGTTAGAATATATCAGCCAGGTGCTAGGCAGTTACAAGTAATGTGTGATAATATATAGTGCATCTGTGGGAGTTTTAAAGAGGAGGTTGGAGAGTGGGTAGGGGAAAGAAGTTGGAATATGTCAGCCCGGTGCTAGGCAGTTACAGGTAACGTGTGATAATATATAGCGCATCTGTGGGAGTTTTAAAGAGGTTGGATAGTGGGTAGGGGAAAGGAGTTAGAATTTGTCAGCCAGGTGCTAGGCAGTTACAAGTAACGTGTGATAATATATAGTGCATCTGTGGGAGTTTTAAAGAGGAGGTTGGATAGTGGGTAGGGGAAAGGAGTTAGAATATGTCAGCCAGGTGCTAGACAGTTACAAGTAATGTTTGATATTATATAGTACATCTGTGGGAGTTTTAAAGAGGTTGGATAGTGGGTAGGGGAAAGGAGTTAGAATATGTCAGCCAGGTGCTAGGCAGTTACAAGTAATGTGTGATAATACATAGTGCATCTGTGGGAGTTTTAAAGAGGGTGGATAGTGGGTAGGGGAAAGGAGTTAGAATATGTCCGCCAGGTGCTAGGCAGTTACAAGTAATGTGTGGTAATATATAGTGCATCTGTGGGAGTTCTAAAGAGGAGGTTGGATAGTGATTAGGGGAAAGGAGTTAGAATATGTCAGCCAGGTGCTAGGCAGTTACAAGTAATGTGTAATAATATATAGTGCATCTGTGGGAGTTTTAAAGAGGTTGAATAGTGGGTAGGGGAAAGGAGCTAGAATATGTCAGCCAGGTCCTAGGCAGTTGCAAGTAATGTGTGATAATACATAGTGCATCTGTGGGAGTTTTAAAGAGGTTGGATAATGGGTAGGGGAAAGGAGTTAGAATATGTCAGCCAGGTGCTAGGCAGTTACAAGTAACATGATAATATATAGTGCATCTGTGGAGTTTTGAAGAGGTTGGATAGTGGGTAGGAGAAATGAGTTAGAATACGTCAGCCAGGTGCTAGGCAGTTGCATGAAACGTGATAATATATAGTGTATCTGTGGGAGTTTTAAAGAGGTTGGATAGTGGGTAGCGGAAAGGAGTAAGAATATGTCTGCCAGGTGTTAGGCAGTTGCATTTCCAGGAGTTTTTATGTGGGGGAAAAAAAGCTGTTATTTGAAGATGGTTTCATTAAGTTGCACCCTGATTTGTAGTGGTAGGGAGTTCCAAGTCTTGGCAATGTTGCTAGAATACAGGGAGGCACCAGAGTTATAATGGCTTTTGGAGATTGTGATTAGTGCCTTGTTAGTGGATCTAAGTTCTCAGTTATTGGAGTAGAGGATGATCAGGTCTTGTAAGTCTGGAGTTGTGTCAGGTTGGTATAGTATTTGGTGAGCTAGAAGAAGTTGGTTTAGAGCTAAGGTGTTAGGGAGTTCCATCCAGGAAAGCTGCTTTAGGGCCTGACAGTAGTGGGTACAGTAGGAGGAGTTTGTGGCAAATTTTACTATTTTGTTGTAGCATACTGATAGCTTGTTTAAATTGCTCTTGTTTAGATTAATTAGGATAGGAGAAGCATGCAGTAAGGTAGGGAGAAGATGGGTATGAGCTAGGGTAACTTTACTGTTGCTGGTTAGGAAGTTTTTACATCTGTAAAGAATACCTAGCTTTTTGTTGATTTTGGCTATCGTATGAGGTATGTGTTCGTCAAGTTTCATATTATTGTCAATAATGAACCCTAGTAATTTGGTTTGTGTGACGGAGGAGATAGGGGTATTATCTAATGTAGAAAGAGAGAATAGGGGAGTAAGAGCTGCTGCTTTGGAAGGATAAAAGAGCATAAGTTGGGACTTTTCAGAATTTAGTATTAGCTGGTAGTTTGTTAGCCAGGTTTCGATGGATGTAAAGACTTCTTGAGTTTTGATTTGAAGTTGTTGGAGGGTGGAGGCAATGCAGATTAATGTGGAGTCATCAGCGTTTTGAACCAGGTTTGCTAGAGGGGTGGCTTTGTGAAGATTATTTGTAACTATAGTGAAAAGTAGGGGTCCTAGTATTGATCCTTGGGGTACTCCTAGTTTTTCCGGAAGTAGGGGGGATAGGGAGTTTTTCCACTGAACAGCTTGTTGGTGTTGGGAGATATAGTCCTGAAACCATAACAGAGTGGTGGTAGTTAGTTTTAATTCTTAGATTGATGCTATTTGTTTTGTATGGGAGACTGTATCAAATGCCTTTGATAAGTCAAGGAAAACTTGGAAGGAATCAAACCCTGTACCATGAGCATAGGAGATTTGTCCTGTGAGCTATCTTCTTTTGTTTAATATACTGTCTGACTAATTACATTTTTGTTTAATATTTCAATTTGCTGTTTGAATGTTGATATCTCACAATTCCACTGGAGTGGGTGGGTGGGGTTACACAATAATGTAAGCAAATTTTATGTTAATCAGTATCCCAATTTTGGGCAGGTTGTACCTACTTTTCATGGGTCTTTGTCCAGATTTTTGATGTTTCCATGTTGAGAGGTATGCTTCCTTTCTCCCCAGTCACTCTTCCCAGATACCCGAATCTGTTAACCTGTTCCATTATTTTCTTTTCTTAGTTTTCATCTTCTTCTGATTTCTCCATTTGCTTCCATTACAACTGTCTTATCTGTACAAAATTTCATTCTATGTGAATTTAGTTTTGCATTCCATTCCACTATCCTTTGCTGAAGTTCTTGCTCAGAGTTTGCCTGTAGTCCACATCATCTGTAAATAGCAGCTTTAATGATCTGTCCCCTCCAACCTGTTTGCTAATGTTATCCATCATCAGTATGAACAGCAGTGGGCTCAGAGCTGAACCCTGATACACACCCACTCCCACTGGGAACCCCTCTGTGGGTCCAAACACTATTCATACTTGTGTTGTGGAGTCTTTGTACATAGCTTGCACTAATAATTCTAGTGTTTCTGGGACTTCAACTCATTAAAGGACTACCCAAATCAGCTTTCTTGGGAACTTGTCAGACGCTTTCTCCAAGACTAGGAAGACCCATTTGTTCTCTTTTTTTATCTGTAACTTCTTCTCAAGTGTCTGACTCATTGTAAACATTAAATTGCTTGTTCTATATCCGGATCTGAATCTGAGCTGCTCTTCTACTATCTTACTTTCTACTGCTCTGTGTATTTATCAATAACCCTCCAGCACTTTCATGCAATGTGACTGGAGTTTGATATCTCTGTACTGCCCATTTCTCTTGCACACTGGTACTAGTATGCTTATTTTGAAGTCATCTGAGATACACCTTTCTCTCTATACTGCTATGAGTACCCTCTGGAACCATACTTCCCTAACTTACCTGACATCTTGATCGAGCATCTCTGCTGTGACCTCATCTGAGCCTGCTGCTTTCCCTTATTTCATTTTCCTTAGTGCTGTGCCTACTTTTTCTATGATGGTCTCATCTTCTTCTTTCATTATCAGTTGTGACTGGAACGGTACAGATTCTGTAAAGTTTTCTTCATTTAGAAACTCCTGAAAGTACTCAGCAGCTGTGTTGTGTGGGCTTGTGAGCAGGTTGTTGCTGGCATCCCTTATGAAGGATATCTGACTATCTTCTTTATCTTTTGTCTTTGCCTTACAATCTGACATAGTTTTTTTGTGTCATCTATTGACTCACTTTCCAGAAGCTGGTACAATGCCTCTGATGCCTTGTTCTTCGCTATTGCAACTGTTCTCCCAGCCAGCCACTATTCCTTTTTAGCGTGGTCGATCTTTTCTGTCTCCCACTTTTTTTCTGCACTCCTCTACTTTATTTATATACCTGACTTGGCTGCATATCTATTTTATAGTCCTAATAAATGCTGTTTTGCCTCAATTCCACCTATTTCCTCTTCTCCGTGAGAGGCTAGAGCCTTGAGTATTTTCTTGAACTCTTCTACTTTCTTTCCAGTGAGCTTCCTGGTCTTTAGTCCATTCTTCGTGGTCTTTTGAGCCTTCTCTGACCACTGCTTGCAGCTGATTGCGACAACTAATGGTTTATTCTGCGGGCCAACGCTTTTAGTGGTGATGACTTCACAGCAGCTAATTCTACCACAGTACCCTTTCCTTACAAGCAAGTCCACCTGAGTTGCATGTTGGCTGATTTTGTATTTAATCTTGTGACTTTCTCTCTTGCTGAACCATGTGTTGGCCACCATCAATCTATTTGACAGACAAAAGTCTAGAATGCTCTCTACTTCTTTATTTCTGTTGTACTACCCATGTGGCCTCAGAAAGTCCTCATATCCTGTTCTGTCTGTCCCAATATGAGCATTCACTTCCCCATTATCATCACCAACTCATGTTGTCCAACTTTATCTAGTAGGTCCTCCAACCATTGCCTGAGTGCACACTTTTCCTTACTATCACAACCTTTCTGTGGATCATAGGCTGAGATTATGAATACTGCCTGATATGTATATTAGAGTCTGATTGCAAAACCTGTCACTACCTCAGCTGGCATCCCCTCACTGTCTTCTGAATCCTCTCCCTCACCATGATTCTCACACCATTTCTACTCTGTCGTCTTCCTGAGTAATAGACTCTGGATCTCAGGCCAAGTGGCTTTGCTATCAGCTGTTCCATCTTATCTCACAGATTAACAAGATGTCTATCTTTCTCATAGCCATCATGTCATCCATTCCCAGGCTCCATCCTGACAGTGAATCTTCAGTTCGTGTATCAATACTTAGTTCATGTTTAGCAGTTTGATTGATTTTATATCCAGCTTTTGCTCAACAGAGATGTCTCAGGTAACCGAAGATGGGCAATTGTTTACCCTGGCAAAGGCCCTCCCCTGCACACACACACACACACACACACACACACACACACACACACACACACACACACACGCACACGCACACGCACACGCACACGCAAGTAGGGGGGATAGGGAGTTTTTCCACTGAACAGCTTGTTGGTGTTGGGAGATATAGTCCTGAAACCATAACAGAGTGGTGGTAGTTAGTTTTAATTCTTAGATTGATGCTATTTGTTTTGTATGGGAGACTGTATCAAATGCCTTTGATAAGTCAAGGAAAACTTGGAAGGAATCAAACCCTGTACCATGAGCATAGGAGATTTGTCCTGTGAGCTATCTTCTTTTGTTTAATATACTGTCTGACTAATTACATTTTTGTTTAATATTTCAATTTGCTGTTTGAATGTTGATATCTCACAATTCCACTGGAGTGGGTGGGTGGGGTTACACAATAATGTAAGCAAATTTTATGTTAATCAGTATCCCAATTTTGGGCAGGTTGTACCTACTTTTCATGGGTCTTTGTCCAGATTTTTGATGTTTCCATGTTGAGAGGTATGCTTCCTTTCTCCCCAGTCACTCTTCCCAGATACCCGAATCTGTTAACCTGTTCCATTATTTTCTTTTCTTAGTTTTCATCTTCTTCTGATTTCTCCATTTGCTTCCATTACAACTGTCTTATCTGTACAAAATTTCATTCTATGTGAATTTAGTTTTGCATTCCATTCCACTATCCTTTGCTGAAGTTCTTGCTCAGAGTTTGCCTGTAGTCCACATCATCTGTAAATAGCAGCTTTAATGATCTGTCCCCTCCAACCTGTTTGCTAATGTTATCCATCATCAGTATGAACAGCAGTGGGCTCAGAGCTGAACCCTGATACACACCCACTCCCACTGGGAACCCCTCTGTGGGTCCAAACACTATTCATACTTGTGTTGTGGAGTCTTTGTACATAGCTTGCACTAATAATTCTAGTGTTTCTGGGACTTCAACTCATTAAAGGACGACCCAAATCAGCTTTCTTGGGAACTTGTCAGACGCTTTCTCCAAGACTAGGAAGACCCATTTGTTCTCTTTTTTTATCTGTAACTTCTTCTCAAGTGTCTGACTCATTGTAAACATTAAATTGCTTGTTCTATATCCGGATCTGAATCTGAGCTGCTCTTCTACTATCTTACTTTCTACTGCTCTGTGTATTTATCAATAACCCTCCAGCACTTTCATGCAATGTGACTGGAGTTTGATATCTCTGTACTGCCCATTGCTCTTGCACACTGGTACTAGTATGCTTATTTTGAAGTCATCTGAGATACACCTTTCTCTCTATACTGCTATGAGTACCCTCTGGAACCATACTTCCCTAACTTACCTGACATCTTGATCGAGCATCTCTGCTGTGACCTCATCTGAGCCTGCTGCTTTCCCTTATTTCATTTTCCTTAGTGCTGTGCCTACTTTTTCTATGATGGTCTCATCTTCTTCTTTCATTATCAGTTGTGACTGGAACGGTACAGATTCTGTAAAGTTTTCTTCATTTAGAAACTCCTGAAAGTACTC
>NC_056741.1:274239310-274334310 GCF_019279795.1 Protopterus annectens
ATGCTGTGTTATCACATTATAGGAATAGAAAGCCTAAAAGAAGAGCTCTAGTTATTCCCATCCCCTAGATTTTCTTGCAGATCACCTTTTGATGTGTTCTGGAATTTCAGGACCATCAAGCATGAGTGTTTTAGTTTTATGTGATGCTACAGTACAGCAAAGCACAAGAATCGTTCAGTGAATATTAAGTGCAAACTGTCCTGTTAGCTATGCCTACTCTGTTCAATATAGTTTTTGCTACAATTCCAAATTACCCCAAATGTTGGATAAACAAGTATGCAGTAGATAATAAAACAAGTTGCAATAACTAGATGCTCAGATAATACTTATCTGAGCAAACATTTAGATTTACTAAAATATGGATCACTTCTTCTAGTCTATTCTTTAGTATAAAGACATGTAATTATGAATTGTTGCAAAGTGGCAATTGATATGGAAGTCCATTTGAGTAATACTACCTTGGAGAAATAAATGCCATTAAGAACCTTGGTAGATTGATCAACTATAAGTTTCTATATTTTGAAAATGTATTGAGAGCTAGGAGTAAAGGCCTTACACACTCAGGTTCATAGGTTCATAGGTTCATAGGTTGGTACTAGGCTATCGGCCCTAGGGCCTATACAAGCCTAGCCATAACAATTCCCTGGCTATTTCTTCCCACAGTATTTACTTCCCTGGACCCCTGTCTAGCAGGGCAACTGATGTGATCCCTGGGCTGAATTTCCTATCTCCCATCCAATCATCAAGGTTCCTTTTGAAGAGGGCCAAAGAGGTACTCTGCTTGACATGTATGGGCAGTCTATTCCAGAGTCTGGGGAGTCTCTGGGTCAGGAACCTACCCCTCCAGCATGTTTTCTTCATTGTGATGACAAGGTTTAGATCCCTGGAATGTGTGTCTCTAAGGGACTGGGATTTCTTTAAGTGTAGCATGTCCAAAAGCTCTGGGTTTGATATGGCCTTGTATGTTAAGCAGAGATCACCTCTGAGTAGACGATATGTGACAGAGTACAGGTGGAGTATTTTTTAGATGGTCAGCATAGGGCATCTGCTTTAGGCCTGTGATTCTTTTAGGGAGGTATTTCTGTGGCCTTTCCAGTTGTTGCAGATGTCTTGAGAGGTACATTCCAAACAGGGCATTGTATTCTATAAAGGGTCTAATGAGGGATGAGCACAGTGGGCCAATGACCTCCTTTTTTCTGGATGACAAGCCCTTAGTGATGAGCTGTGCCACATTGAAGGATTTCCTGACTGTTGTGGTGATGTTGTTATCGAAGGTGAGACCACTGTCCACCTGTGTCCCTAAGTCTCTTATCACACTTTTGGTATTTATTGCACTGCCACCTATGTGGTAATTCACGAGTACATGTTTTTTTCCCAAAGGGGATAACTATACATTTCTTGGCATTGAGCTTGAGCCCATGGCTCTGGCACCAAGCATCTGTTTCTGTAAGGCCCTTTTGTAGAATATCCACATCATTTGGGGATTCAATAATGGCTCCCAGTTTGCAGTCATCTGCAAACTTTGTTAGCCAGAGTCCCTTAGTGTTTGCCTGTACTTCAGAGAAGTAGATGCCAAACAAGAGTGGTTCCAAGACTGAACCCTGAGGTACTCCACTTATCACTTGTCTGGAGCTGGATTTGGAGTCGGATACTTTTACAGTGTAGGTTCTGTCAGTAGATTTGGAGTTGGCTACTTTTACAGTGTGGGTTTTGTCAGTCTGTCAGGATTACTTATGAGGACAATTTCTTCTAGAGATCACAAAATTCTTAGTGGTCAGTTTATTAGTCCAATCCATCTAGTATGAGCGTATAATTCCAGTTTTTGAGGTTACTCTAAAACAAATCTTCAACTGTTAAAGTAGATACAGAGGAAGTAACACTGACTTACAGACATCTAGATTATAATTTGAGGATAACATTCTTCAATCTGCATAATATAAGTTATCCGTATTATAGAGGAAAATTTTATTTTGCTTGTAAGGCATTGTACAAGGCAATCTTAAGAGCATGTTTGTGTCTTAAACTGAATGTAAAATCTAGGATTAATTGATATACTGCTGTGAGTTTCCTTATTCATAGATTTAAGAGCTCCAGAAGGAAGAACTTTTTATCATCAGTCATTCCAGTCTTATGGAGCAAACATCCAAGAATTATTAGGCAAGCAGATTCAACAAACATATTCAAAACATTACTTGATGATTGGGTTGGTGTACAGTGTTTCTGAACTAATATACTGGTGTCTGTATTCCTAGCTGGCAATTAAGAAGGGCCTGAACCCAGGTCACCTCCATTAATGAATGTCTGAATAAATCTTGTTGTATAAACTGGCCAGCTTCAATGTTGTGAGCATGACTTTGTGGTTTTGTTCTCGGTGTCATCAAGTTATGCCTTTAATTTCTCATTCTCTCCTTATACATTCTGATACCTTATTTTTATATCAAGGACAGTGTTGATAATTTTTAATACTTCCTGTTATTTTTCTTCTTCATTCTATAAGCACACATTATCAGTTTGGATCAAGAGATTATTTCTGTTTCACCTTTCAAGTTCCAACAAAAATTTGCTTTGCTTTTTTATTCCATTTCTGCTTGAGATCTCACTTGAAACAGCACTTTTAAGCTTATCTTTATGTTCCATTCTTTCTACTTGAAAGAAAATTAGACTGGGTCATTGGGGAAAGTTAACAACTTCTTTATCTGTTTTATTTTGAAATTTCTTTTGCTGGTCAGGGCCAGCCAGCAGCCTTGTAAAATTGTCTGTCATTTTTATTTTCATTTTCAGAAACCATCTGTTTCAACATTACAATTACAGTTATCTGTTTAAGACAGCATCCCTTGGAGGCTTTAACATTTCTACATTCTCATGCAATGCCCTAACTTCATCTTGCTGAGGAACCCAAAGCTGAAAGAGTGTCTTGTTTAATTTATCTTATCACTTAGGCTTTTATAGCACAAGGGTATTTCCTGTAACAAATTACATTACCTTTAATAATTCTTGTTTCTTAATAATGCTCTGTAATTTAAAACCCAAGTTCTGTAATTCAGGATCATCTATTCCAGCTCTCTTGTAAAACTTACAGCCAGAGTCACCACACTCAAATAACTTTTTACTTTCTTATTGCAACACACTGGACTGTAAAGCACCCACTTATTCCTGCCTATCAGTGATATTCTAATGTAACACTCTCATTCTGCTGTACCACAGTACTCTTCTAGAATTAGTTGGCCAATACAACATTATTTTGTAAACCCATGTTGCTGTATCTCAGCAGAGCTTAATATTTGTTCCATTTCCATGACAGTAACACATGTATTGTTTTATCTATTACATCTTTTGCCTTTCATTTTCAATATAGGCAATCCAAAACCAGTTTTACTGGATTTGTACTCAGTTTTCTTTCTTGCAGTATGCAGAAATGAACCCTCATTTTCTTTGTCAGAATGTTTACCTTTTAAAAGCAACATATTTTGCGAGCTCTAGTTTCACAAAATGCCATCAGAGTTTTGGAAAACAGTTTTGCCGCACACTTTTTTTACTGCAAGCCTTTAGACTAACACCAACAAGGAACATTCTATTCTAAGCTATGCTTTAACTGCCACAAAGAACAATTTTATTGCTGGAGAAAATGTCTCTACTGATAAAGGGCAAATTTTCTTATAAGTATACTAGTTCCTTGGTGCAAACAATTAAAAGTTCAGGAAGACCATACTTTTCTGTTATGATTCTCATACACGTTACCACTGACAAAAACTAATAAGATTCAATACTATACAATTGTACCATTTGTAAGTGCCTTCTCTACATTGCACTTTTCTTTCTTTTGCTGTTATTTCTCAAAAATCTTGACTTACACACACACACACACACACACACACACACACACACACACATACACTCACTCTGTTCACTTGAATGGCATGTCTACCAAACAGGGTATTTTAGGAATAATATAGTTTTGTTCAGAATATAATAGCCAACGATGTTTTTTCACTTACCTTAAAGTCAAGCCACACGTATGGCTTGTGTAAGCAGTATACTTTTTCACTTTTACAGCACATCATACTATGACTTGCTTCAGTGACTTATTAAGATGTCACTCTTGATGCTACAAAGCTATCAATTTTGCAGTCAATTTGTTTCTTTCCTTTCTCTACAAAGGCTCCCAATTACCTGGGTTCCTTCTTTCCAAGAGAAACTTAATTTAAATGCAACAACCTTCCAGAGTAGATCTTTCTTGTTATTTACAGAGTAAGCAGCACAATGTACAAATATTATTGAGTTTATATATGTGCATATGTACTTTTGAACTTTTACCAAAGTGCCACTCCACTGCACAAACTATTACCATTTCACTGAGTTCATACTTTACTTTAGGACACACATTGTGATCAGCAATTTTCAATGTACACATTTCAGAATTATCTACCTTAATTTCTCTGAAAAACACATTGCAACAATTTTCCTCAGTACACCAAGTTTTCTTTACATTAATATTGTATTGCCACACACAGAATTTTCAATGTTCTGAGCAAACCAACTTTTTATAAGCACACCACTTTTAGTTCACATTTGGGGAGTTCCTAGCAGCTTTCTTTAACTCTCTAGTACTTTAAAGCAATGTTGTTTCATAGCTTAATATTTTACATCTACATTTGAAATGCAGTAAGCTTCCTCTTGCAATTTAAAAATTGAGCATGTTTGCAAGTTTCAGTAATTTCTTTCACCGGTATTCCTGAGGACATGCTTCATGCTATAAGATCAATATTCTGAATGCATGCATTTTAACAGCTTAGCGCAGTCACTATGCAGAAGCAATCTTTCAGCAATTTACTATGTACTTGTTTATAATAAAAACTTTCAAAAATTCAATGTCATTTTTTTAAACTTCCCGCAATACTTGTCACTTTGCCAGTTTTTCTTACAATTTCTTTTAATCTTGGTTTAAAAATTGTTTCAACTACTTCACCCTCTAAGTCTAGTTTATGTTTTTGGTCTCTTCTTGTGTATGGCAAAGAAAAGCCTATGGTTCTGTTCAGTACGTCACAGCTTAAGAACTGGTAATTACAATATGCATGTTTATTCTGAGCTTAGTGAACATAGTTCAAGCAAAACAAACTACATAGTTTATAATCACAATGCTTTAATTACACTATAGAGAAACAGGCAGTTAAGACTTAATTCAGTAATGATTTTCTAGGACAGTTATCCTCTGCCGCATTTCAATACACACTCGGAACTCACTTTTGGTAGAGTCAATGCAATTTAGACACATTTTACATGAATTGAGATGGTAGCTACTGGGACAGAAATCATATTTTGCTAAAATTCTCCACTAAATGTAATTTTTGAGGGATTATTAACTTAGAAAGTTAGTATCTTATGGCTACATCATGTCTGAAGACACACAATTTGCATTCTTAAAGAAACTGTACAGATTCAAGGCTGTATGTTTATGATTGCTTTTTACTGAAATGGAACTGAAAAAAATGTCAGAAGAGTTTCATAAGACATATTTTTTGAAACAAAATTAAACACAAAATTAAAATAAAACAATACACACTCGGAACTCACTTTTGGTAGAGTCAATGTAATTTAGACACATTTTACATGAATTGAAATGGTAGCTACTGGGACAGAAATCATATTTTGCTAAAATTCTCCACTAAATGTAATTTTTGAGGGATTATTAACTTAAAAAGTTGGTATCTTATGGCTACATCATGTCTGAAGATACACAATTTGAATTCTTAAAGAAACTGTAAAATTTTAGTCTAAGGGTTCTGTCCCAGCCTTCCCTTTTGAGCGTCCATTTCCTTTTAATCTTCTCTTGCACACTGCCTGTCTATTTCTCTGGTTCCTTCTCTCTCACTGAGGGACTCATGTCTCTCTTTATCTTTCTTTCACTCAAGAGACTGTCCTGTGTGCTTCTCAGATACTCTCTTTCTTTCCTTCTGCAAGGCAAACCAACATCGGTCTTTCTCTTTGGCCTTCCCTTTTACACAAAGAAGGCATGGTCTCCTGCACTTGGAGTATGTGTGATCTTCCTTTCAGCATGCCACAAATAACAAATAACCAAATTATAAAAAGGACATTAAGCAAACTAGTTCAACATTCATAAGTAAATAAGTAATACAACAAATCAATATTAATCATTACAGCATATCAACTTTAACTAGAATGATAATACTAAAACTATGCTACAATGGCCTGGCTCCATGTTGCACAGGGATAAAGCTCTTACCATGACCCAGGACTCTAGGTTTCGATTAGCAGTCCCAGCTCTGGAGGAGTTAGGCAGGGAGGGTGACAACCGAATCGATGTGGAGGGGCTCACATGCAGACAGGACAGTATGATGTCCCTAGTGGAGTCAGAGATGACTACCGCTCATTCTTCAGGGGAGTGGCTGGGTAGCTTAGGAAGAATACCCCTTGCTGAATTAACAGGATGTCTTCCATTTACTGTCTATCATATGCCCTCCTCAGTGCCTAACCATGTGTGTAATCTAGGATAAGGGAGAAGGGTAAACAAATACAAACTGTCCTTTTGGCTGTCTAAATGGCAGACCCTCCCAATCTACTCTCACCTCAGTATCCTGTTGGCTGTCTAAATGACAGTCCCTCTCAGTTTACTCTCACCTCAGTATCCTGTTGGCTGTCTAAATGACAGTCCCTCCCAGTCCCCAGTCTATTTTCACCTCAGTAAAGGGTAAGGAATTGGCCAATTGGCTGGGATAGAGCTGATGGTTGACAGACTGTTGGAGTAAAAATGTTTCCAACAAACTGTGCTGCATTGAACTATGGCATAAAAAATTAAAATAGCAATGACCCGATATACCTACTACAATGAGCTATTAAATTTCTGCATTACGCTATAAATAATGAACATAAAGTATGTTGTACAGGCATAAAAAATAAATAAAGCACTCACCTGCAACACAAAATAAGCAAAGTCACAACACAAAAAGTAGCACAATGCATGACACACATACCCCAACATAAAATGCACATACAACCATGCAACACAACATAATAAAGTGCAAAAGTAATACAAAGCCAATAATAAACACAGGACAAATGTTACTCATAGGGGATATTCAAAGACACTTAAAACTTTACAAAACTTCTATTTTAGATGCAGATCTTACCACATTCAGTGAAATTAAGTAAAATTAAAAAAGGCACTGGCTCACCATACTGAATGTTTTTCTTTATAAATACTCCATTGAGAAACCCACACACACTCAACATAATCCAACCTATATGAATAATTTAACAGTGGCACAATACACACAACAAACTCAAATACAAACATAATGAATGTTGGCACATATAATATAGCAAAGTACCATAACAAAAGCACATCCATACAAAATGTATGGACACAATCACAATACACAGATCACAACAATAAAAACAAGACTTTTATAGAAATATACATTACATTAAGACATACCTACATCTATACCTACTGTAAAACAATACACACATACATATACAATATATATATATATATATATATATATATATATATATATATATGGGTCTACTTTGGTAGATCAAACTTTTACAAGTTCGAACCACATATGGCCGAGACCATATGTTCGAACTTGTAAAAGTTTGAAATCTGAAGTAAAACAACAAAAAACAAAAAAACACAAATGTAAACATCTATAGCAGGGGGACTATGCCCCCCTGTCCCCCCCTTACTTAAATATACCAACTCTGAGATTGCACTACATTGCAGAAATCAGTCAGATCGGACTTTTATAAGTTCATACATATGGTCTTGGCCATATGTGGTTTGAACTTATAAACATTCGATCGACTGAAGGGGACCTATATATATATATATATATATATATATATATATATATATATATATACTAGCTGTACCTGCCACACGTTGCTGTGGCTCAGTCTAGTTAAATGGAAAAGAAAGAAAAGAGAAAGCGCACGTTTCTAATATGTTTCATTTCACAATGCTTGTGGGTATACAATATTTTTTGTTGATCCATTGTCTGTGCAGATATAGAGATTGTCTTGTTTGCTGACTCTAGAACACGCAACATATAATTGTCCATGTGGGAAGCAATCTGTGTGTAGATCTAAACCGCACAAGTCTAAAGATTGGCCCTGAGCTTTGTTGATGGTGATTGCAAATGCCAATCGGATTGGGAATTGGAATCTCTTAAATTGAAATGGCATATCCGTTGGAATCATAGGAATGCGAGGAATGAGGACATCTTCACCTTTGAAAGGTCCTGTCAAGATTGTTGATTCTATGACGTTGCTCATTAATTTTTTTACTGCAAGCCGCGTGCCATTGCAAAGCTTTGGCTGGTTGATATTTCGCAACATGATAATTGGCATGCCGATTTTCAATTGCAGTACGTGCGGTGGCATCCCTGGCAGATCAAGTGAATTCAAAAATTCTGTTGGATAATGAACCGCTTCATCTGCTTCCACAACAGTGTCAACGGACTTGTATGTGACTGGCTCACTTTGAATGTTAGACTGAATAATATTGGTAAGTTCGTAGATGTCTTTGTTCTTGGCCGCAAGAATAGCTCGTTCAGTCAGCCAATCATGATTCTTATAATTGGTTTGATTATTGGGAAATACTTTTTCAACCAATTCTTCTTTTGACGTCACTAAATTGCAGAAGTTATGAGGCAATGAAATTCGTCCTGAGGTCAGATCAACCGGCACCTTTCCGTTCCCAATTTCCAGCAATTGATGTGAGAATATCTCAGCTGATCTATCGTTTTGCAGCTGGATATGCATATTTGTAGTTAATTTTAACATCTTTACATGTCGCCACAAAGTAGAGTATTTCAGGCAAGCATTTATTTCGTCCGCTGGTGTCGATCGAGGAGAACGAAGCAGATCTGAAGCTGCAGAACACGATCGCCATGCTCGCAACCATGCATCCTCAAGTCTAGCTGCACATCGCTCTGCTGCTTCCTCAGCATGTATTTGATCCATTCTTTGTCTGTTTCGCTCGTTCGCTGATGCCCGTTCTTCCTCAGTTTGATTTGCAATTACTCGTCGCACTGCTTCCGCTCCGTGAGTACGACGACCTAAGTTTGATCTTCTGCAAGGCATTATTTGGATGAACTAAAGCAGATCGATTGCACTGAAAAAGAAGTAAGAAAGTTATAACAAAAACATATAAAATTGTATATTTGTATACAAATATGCAATTACTCATCGCACTGCTTCCGCTCCGCGAATACGATGACCTAAGTTTGATCTTCTGTGAGGCATTGTTTGGATGAACTAAAGCAGATCGATTGCACTGAAAAAGAAGTAAGAAAGTTATAACAAAAACATATAAAATTGCATATTTGTATACAAATATATAGAATCCATAGTAGGTATATAAAAACATGCACGTATTCGAATGCAACGTGTGACATCTATATAATAGTAGGTATATAAAAACACACGCGTATTCGAATGCAACATTGTGTGAAAATTTCAAAGCAATTGGTGAAGAACTTTCGGAGATTTAAGATTTTGAACAAACGAACATTTACATTTTTATTTATACATATATATATATATATATATATATATATATATATATATATATATATATATATATATATATATATACACACACACACACACACACACACACACACACACACACACACACACACACACACACACACACACACACACACATAAACATAGAAAAAAATAAGTAATCAATAAACACCCTACCCATGGTAGCTACTACAGTCCTAATAAAGCCATAAAAGCCTGAAATAAAACAAGATAAAAACCCAAAACAAATTTATACACTCTTAACTTTTGAAGAAATCCACCGAAACTCAGTCATAATAAATACATAATTAAATAACAATATAATGTTAATGAAACACAAACTAACACTAAAACTGCAGAAAAAGCACCACAGGAAAAAATAAAGAATAAAAAAGCTTTAATCCAAGCTATAACGGTACCTCTAAAGTCAGACATGAAGCCCAGGAGGCACATCATGCATTATCTACACCCATTTGTGGAATATTGCTATTATACAATTACATTATTTAAGAAGAAGATCGTATTGTTTCTAAGTAATGTCATTGTATAAAAGGGTTTTAATTCTCTTCCTCCAGCTTCTGGTAGTCTGAGGCATCCAAGATTCGTTCTAATTAAGGCTATGTAGTAAGTTGCTTTCTCTGCCTTTTTTAAGGAGTCTGCTGTCTGATCATCTCTAAAGTCTACATGTGTACATTGTTATTTCTAATTAATTACAATGGAATGCATTTTTATACTTTTTAGTGTTGCAGCAGTACATGTGTAAAGCTCTTTTTTTGTAAATTTGAGGGATGTGGGATATGGAGTTATATTAAGTAAAGCTGTTTTAGTATTTCTGGGGGATCCTGCAATGGATTTTTTCCTGCAATTTTTTTATACGTGTAGGTATTTTTGCATTTATCAGTATTTTTGGTGGTGCAGTACTGAATTTTATGCAAATTTTAATGGTGTACTGCTGATTTTCTTGCATTATAACTGTCTTAAATATTACTTTATTTTATTTTTAGTGTTCTTTTTATTGCTATGTTTGTTTTCTGCATTTGATTTACAAGGAGTTAGCCTAATTTTCCTCATTAACATGAAAGAAAGAAATTGACTAATTCAATATTTTTTTTTATTGTATATGTAGATCAATATGTATGTTTGCCATTAAGAAGCTTTCTAGGGGTGAGTCTAACTGCCATTTTGTATTAAGCTTTTGAGATGTAAGCATGTATGTCTGTGTAGTCTGTCAGTTACTCGGTTCATTTATATTTTGTAATGCTGATGTGTTTCTATGTAATAGAGCATATAAATGAACTACCCAGCCTGTTTGTCATCTATACTAGAGAGGGGCAAGTGACATGGTGCCAGAATGGGATCCAGATTCCCCAGATTTGAGACCGAGAGGTGCTCAGTTAAGTTTGAAAGAATATACAGGAGTGAATCATCTCTACTGCTCGTATAACTCACAAAACAGGTCAGAACCGAATTTCAGGTATTAAAACTTGCTCAAATAATTTCTTATTCACAAAATATGAAACAAAGCATTCAGAACACTCTAAACAATTTTTTAAGTAATAGAAATGTCCAAAACTGTGACATATTAAAAGAAATATTCAAAATAACTACAGAAACTTTGAAATAAAGTCAGAATCACATAAAATGTATAAAATAAGGGAAACAACCTCATTTTTTCACTAAACACTACTTTTTCACATTAATCAAGGCTAGCCGAGTTGTCTGAAGTGTATGAAATGTTCACATTTTTGTGCAGTATTACAGTATTATTTCGCAAAGTGCAGTATTTTGAAGAGTTTATTGTGCACTTGACTGTTATTACAGGCACCCATAGCAGCTTGGTCATATATAATTACAAGGGCCATATTGTTACAGTGTTTTTGGACATAATTTGATGGTATGGCAGCTGGATTTCGAAAACCAGGTCCACTTGTGTTTGACAATTATATTGCAGAGAACTGGAAAGTGTTTGAGTAAGAGTATGACATTTTCATACAGGCTGCATTTTCTGATAAAGATGACTATGCAAAGGCATTTATTCTGCTTAATTTAGCTGTGTTATAAGCCATAGAAAGAGAGCATTCATTTCTGTGTGCACCTGCTGTATTTGTAGGAGAGGGGGAAAACTGTCATATAGTTGCACCGGCTGAGTCAAGGGAAGTCCCTGAGTGCTTAAAATGTAAATTTATAGAAACATGTAACTCCCAAACGAATATTACAATGGAAAGGCACTTATTTTATACAAGGGATCAAAAGCATGGTGAAACATTTGCAGCATATATGACTGATTTGAGAAGCAAAGCTAAAAATGTGCAGATTTGATTTAAGGGATGAGTTGATAAAAGACAGACTTGTGTGTAGTATTAAATATGATGCCATGAGAAAGATTTTGCTTTCTGACAGTGATTTAATTTTGAATAAGGCCATTGAGATTTTTCAGATATATGAGCTTACAGAAAAGCACACAAATATGCTTACAAATGAGATATGCATTCTTCCTGTAATTTCTAAGGCCAATGTTGATAGTATGCAGCACATGGTTAAAAAAAAACAGGCCCAAGCACATGGCAGCAACTGTAACCCCTGCAACAGTCACTGGTAAACCCTAGAGCTTTCTAGCAAATTCCGGAGTGTGCACAGTCTCAGTGAAGCATAAGAGGAGTCAGCAAATTCAAAGAATAGGGCCCCTACCAGTTTTATTGCTAATTGTCATAATTGTGGTGGAAATCATGAGCCTAAAAGAGAAAAAAATGTTTAACTGTTGGCCAGCAATGTCACAAATGCAATAAGCAGAATCATTTTAAGAGGTTTTGTAAATCAAAAAGGACACATTCTTTTATTAAAAGGGAACATTCCAAGAAAAAAGTTGATCAATTAGAAAGCCGTGACCCTACTTTTTATGTTGATGACATGTCTGTGCTTCATGAAACAGTCAATGCAGTAGATTTATGGGCAAATAATGAAGTATTTTGTACTGTTCGGATAAATGGAAGACCCACAGAGCTCAAAGTCAACACAGGTTCAAAGTGCAATGTTATGTCAGCAGAAACATTTGCTAGAGTATGTGCTGGTGAGATGCTTGATTTGGCAAAGTGTCCAGAGCTTGTTGCTTATGGTGGTGAAAAAACTCAAAATGAAGGCTCAGTAGTACTTTCATATTACTTTGCTGGGAGAAGCTACGACTTATCTGATGTTATCAAAAGGCACGTACAGTCATTATTAGGGCTCAGAGACAGTTTGAAAATGTGACTGCTTTCATTTAATAAGAAAGTTCATCATCGTAGCTTAAAAAAGCACTGTTTTAATTTTGTGTAGTATATTTTCTATATCTATGATGATCTTTTCAAAGACAAACTAGGCAAGCTTCCAGTTGTGTACTCCATAAAGTTAGATCCAGATGTCATTCCAGTTGTCAGGCTAGCCTGAAAAGTTCCAGTAGCTATGCAGAACTGTGTCAAGGCTGAGCTAGATGAAATAGTGCAACAAGGTGTAATTTGTCCAGTAGGCTCGTCAACCTGTACCAAATGTCTATCTTCCATGGTGGTAGCTCATACGAAAAGCTCAGATAATATGAGAATATGTATTGATCCATGAGATTTGAACAAAGCACTGAAAAGACCTCATCATCCAATATGCACAGTGGAATAAGTTGCAGCTCTGATGCCAAATGCCACTGTTTTATCTGTCTTAGATGCAAAGAGTTCATTTTGGCAAATTTTGCTTGATCAAAAATCCTCGTTGCTAACTACATTCAGTACTCTGTTTGACAAGTACAGATTTTTTGGAATGCCATTTGGGATAAATTCTGCCAATGAAGTCTTTCAGCATCCAATGGAGCAATTTTTTTCGGGGTATCCTTGTGCTATTATAGTTGATGATATTCTAATAGGAGGTAATGGTGAAGCTGAGCATGACAGAAACCTCAGGAAAGTTCTGGAAAGAGGACATGAAGTGAATCTTAAGCTGAATCCTCAGAAGTGCAAATTCAGGTTACGAGAAATTACTTATGTTGGTCATTTATTTACCAGTTCAGGCTTATGAACACACCCTTCCAAGCAAACAGCTATTCTTGAGATGCCAGCTCCAGACAATGTTCAAGCCCAACAATGTTTTCTTGGCATGGTTAACTATCTAGGCAAGTTCATTCCTGATTTGAGCCAGTTAGCAGCACTGCTCAGAGAGTTAACTTATAAAGATGTATCCTCTTCATGGCTGGAACAGCACCATACAGCATTTGATGTCCTGAAACAGAGAATTGCCAGTCCACCAACTCTCAGATACTATGATGCTCACAAACCAGTTACTCTTTCCTGTGATGCTTTGAAATTTGGTCTTGGTGCAGTCATTCTTCAAAATGGTCAACCTGTTGCCTACGCATTCAGAACTCTAACCCAAACTAAAATGCAGTATGCTCAGATACAGAAAGAGCTTTTGGCAATTGTGTTTGCATGTTCGAAGTTCCATGATGATATTTATGGTCGACCTATCCAGACTGAAACTGATCACCGACCTCTAGTCACTATTTTGAGAAAGCCTATGCATACAGCTCCTGCCACATTACAAAGTATGATGTTGAGATTGCAAAAGTATAATTTTAATCTTGTTTACACAAAACGCAAATTTCTTTATCTTGCTGATATATTATCCAGATCACCCAGAAATACCACTGAACAGCATGTGAATGAGCAACTTGATTTTGAAGTAATGGAGGTGAGAAACTTTTCTTCCACACATCTTGATGAGCTTAGAAATCATACAGCCACAGATCCAGTTCTTCAAAAGCTCAACCACTTTATCAGTTGAGGATGGCCATCAAAGCAATCTAACTTACTTCAAGAAGTGCATCTTATTTTCCTTACATAGATGAGATTTTTTCTGGCAATGGCATCATCATGAAAGTTCCAAAAGTAATTGTTCCAAAGTCCTTGCAACATGAGTATATTATTATCTTGCATCGTGGCCACCCAGGAACTTATTCTACCAAAAGAAGGGTGAGAGGACTAGTATTTTGGCCTTCTATGTCAAAAGACATTGAGAGAGTTGTTTCATCTTATTCTGCATGTAATAGTAGAAAGCCACATCAACAGAAGGAACCATTTAATCTAAACCAGATTCCTGAACTACCTTGGTTGACAGTGGCCAATGACATTTTTGAATGGAATGGTCAACATTACTTGCTGTTAGAAGACTCTTATTCCAATTGGTTTGAGATTGACCTACTTCCTAATCTAGCATCCAGTACTGTCATTACTAAGATGAAGCATCATTTTGCAGTACATGGTAGTCTGCACAAAATTATCTCTGACAATGGTACACAGTTTACTAGCCAGCAATTCAAAAGATTCGCCAAAGAGTGGGACTTTATTCATGTTATGAGTAGTCCTGAGTACCAAACACAAATGCCAAGAGGTCCAGCAAGACAAACAACGTTCTCAGTAGAAAAAACACTTTATTGTGAGGAGCAAAGCTTTCGGATGAAATCCTTTATCAATACTAAAAATACAAATGCAGAGTATAAATAGGTCTAAAAAAGTTATATGACCAGCAGCCAGAAAGTCACATGACCCAATCATTAAAACAAAACATATGAAGAAATATGTATGCAAGACTAAAAGATAATGCAACTGCATAATGCATATATAAAGAACAAAAATATTTAAAAAAACAAAAATGCATATTTTTATAAAAAAGCATATTTTAAAAAGGCAAAAATGCATATTTTTATATTTTTTATAAAAAGGAAGTATACTTTTATACCTAAAAGTAAAATGTACACTCATATACTCATATACATAAAGAAAACTCATAATCTAGATCTACTCATTCTGACCAAAATAGGTTTAAGGCTGACAGTACTATTCAAGCCAGGAGGTGAATCACCCATCAATCTCACTATCCAGTTGTATTCTTTAATTTCTAATTTATTATTGATATCACCACCTCTGGGAGAAGGTATAACATGATCTATAGCTTTGAATTTGAATACATGCTGTTCACCAGAACATAACCTATGTTTATATAAAGCATTAATGTCCACACATCTTCGGATTTCAGACTTGTGTTCTGTGATTCTATCTTTAAGTTTACGCATGGTTTTACCCACATAGAAAGAGTTGCATAATACACAGGTAGCAAGGTAAACCACATGAGTGGTAACACAAGTAGCAGTTAACTTGAACCTAAACAGCTTCTTGCTAACCGGGTGTTCAAAGATACCTAGATGTTCATCGTCAATGTCATTACAACACGAGCAATTGTAACATTTTCGTGTGCCCACAGAACTAGATAAATATGTAGTCATATTATTATGAAAATCTTTGTAACAGAGGAGACTTTTGAGGGTTCTCATGTTACGGTATGCAAAAAATGGGACATTGCCCAACATTGTTTTCAATTCTTCAGATGCCATCAAAATTAGCCAATTTTTATGAATAATGCGTTTAATACAGCGGGTCTGCGTACTAAATGAAGTAACATATCTTACTTTCATCTCATTCTGGGTGGACACAGTAGGCAAGCCAACAGCTTGTATTTCTATGGCATCATTTGACATAACAGGGGCCACCCTCGACTTTCTTTCCTCTAGCACATTTAGTTTCTCATTATTTAGGATGGTAGTATCATAACCACTATTGGTGAAATCAGCTATCATCTCATTCAGCTGTTCACAGAAACAGAGATCTTCCGTATTAAATCTACTGGCCCTATAAAATTGAGACCTGACGGTACCTCTAAAGACATGCGGCGCATGCATACTGCTTGCATGGGTATATCTACCTGCACAGACTTCCTTTCTATGAAGGCTTGTTCTAAGTATACCACCTTCAAGACTCAAGCTGATATCCAGAGAATTAATAGTAGTTTCAGATGAACACATTTTGAACTTCAAAAAAGATGAAATTGAGTTGATGTACAGCATAAAATCATTCAAATCCTGTAATGTGCCCCCCCAAATTAGAAAACAGTCATCCACAAATCGTTGGAAAAACTTTACATTATCTTTATATGGATTCAAACCACTAAATAAATGTGTCCTTTCCCACTGATATAAAACTAGGTTGGCATAAGTATTGGCTACCGAAGTACCCATGGCCACACCTGTGAGCTGAAGATACAGGGATTCATTAAAAAGGAAAACATTATTTCTCAACACCACATCCATAAGAGTACATATTTTTTCAATATTGTGGACGTTAGGCTCAGGACATGAGACCAAAAATTCCCTCAACAGATCCAAGCCAATGTCAGTTGGAATGACAGTAAATAGAGATACTATGTCTAAAGTTACCAAAAAATACCTTCTTAGATGTAAGGATGCCTTCTCTATGTCATACCATTGCTTAAGCTTCTGAACAAAATCAATGGTGTCACGTAAAATAGAGTCACAATGACTAAGGTGTGGTTGAAGTTGATCATGCAGATAAACTGAAAGCGGCTCTTACTCTTATGGATGTGGTGTTGAGAAATAATGTTTTCCTTTTTAATGAATCCCTGTATCTTCAGCTCACAGGTGTGGCCATGGGTACTTCGGTAGCCAATACTTATGCCAACCTAGTTTTATATCAGTGGGAAAGGACACATTTATTTAGTGGTTTGAATCCATATAAAGATAATGTAAAGTTTTTCCAACGATTTGTGGATGACTGTTTTCTAATTTGGGGGGGCACGTTACAGGATTTGAATGATTTTATGCTGTACATCAACTCAATTTCATCTTTTTTGAAGTTCAAAATGTGTTCATCTGAAACTACTATTAATTTTCTGGATATCAGCTTGAGTCTTGAAGGTGGTATACTTAGAACAAGCCTTCATAGAAAGGAAGTCTGTGCAGGTAGATATACCCATGCAAGCAGTATGCATGCGCCGCATGTCTTTAGAGGCACCATCAGGTCTCAATTTTATAGGGCCAGTAGATTTAATATGGAAGATCTCTGTTTCTGTGAACAGCTGAATGAGATGATAGCTGATTTCACCAATAGTGGTTATGATACTACCATCCTAAATAATGAGAAACTAAATGTGCTAGAGGAAAGAAAGTCGAGGGTGGCCCCTGTTATGTCAAATGATGCCATAGAAATACAAGCTGTTGGCTTGCCTACTGTGTCCACCCAGAATGAGATGAAAGTAAGATATGTTACTTCATTTAGTACGCAGACCCCCTGTATTAAACGCATTATTCATAAAAATTGGCTAATTTTGATGGCATCTGAAGAATTAAAAACAATGTTGGGCAATGTCCCATTTTTTGCATACCGTAACATGAGAACCCTCAAAAGTCTCCTCTGTTACAAAGATTTTCCTAATAATATCACTACATATTTATCTAGTTCTGTGGGCACACGAAAATGTTACAATGGCTCGTGTTGTAATGACATTGACGATGACCATCTAGGTATCTTTGAACACCCGGTTAGCAAGAAGCTGTTTAGGTTCAAGTTAACTGCTACTTGTGTTACCACTCATGTGGTTTACCTTGCTACCTGTGTATTATGCAACTCTTTCTATGTGGGTAAAACCATGCGTAAACTTAAAGATAGAATCACAGAACACAAGTCTGAAATCCGAAGATGTGTGGACACTAATGCTTTATATAAACATAGGTTATGTTCTGGTGAACAGCATGTATTCAAATTCAAAGCTATAGATCATGTTATACCTTCTCCCAGAGGTGGTGATATCAATAACAAATTAGAAATTAAAGAATATAACTGGATAATTAGATTGATGGGTGACTCACCCCCTGGTTTGAATAGTACTGTCAGCCTTAAACCTATTTTGGTCAGAATGAGTAGATCTAGATTATGAGTTTTCTTTATGTATATGAGTATATGAGTGTACATTTTACTTTTAGGTATAAAAGTATACTTCCTTTTTATAAAAAATATAAAAAATATGCATTTTTGCCTTTTTAAAAATATGCTTTTTTATAAAAATATGCATTTTTGTTTTTTTTAAATATTTTTGTTCTTTATATATGCATTATGCAGTTGCATTATCTTTTAGTCTTGCATACATATTTCTTCATATGTTTTGTTTTAATGATTGGGTCATGTGACTTTCTGGCTGCCGGTCATATGACCTTTTTAGACCTATTTATACTCTGCATTTGCATTTGTATTTTTAGTATTGATAAAGGATTTCATCCGAAAGCTTTGCTCCTCACAATAAAGTGTTTTTTCTACTGAGAACGTTGTTTGTCTTGCTAGTCCTGAGTACCCACAGTCAAATGGTTTAGCAGAACATGCAGTTCAAAGTGCGAAACAGTTACTAGAGAAGTTGAAACAAAATAATAGTGATGGTTTCCTAAATCTCTTGAATCTCAGAAATATTCCTCATGATAAACATCTTGGTTCACCTGCCCAGAGACGTCTGTCGAGACAAACCAGAACTACATTACTGGTCAGCAGTAGTTTACTGGTTCCAAGTGCTAAGAACAACAGATCAGTGAAAGCCCATATGTTAAAGAAGCACCTATCCCAGAAGTCTTATTACGACAAGTCCAGTAAACTGCTCAATTCATTACATGAAGGAGAGACAGTGAGAATGCAAACATGCAAAGGTTATGATTGGATTGCAGTCGTGAAGAGTATTTGCCCAGAGCCAAGGCTGCACATTGTGGAATCACAAGGATGAGAGTTTAGTTGGAATCGGAAACATTTGATGCCAGTGTCCAAGCCTGCACTGCAGCGTTTAGCCTGTGAAAAAGACTCTATTTCAGAGTGAGTTGTCCAGCGTTCCAGTTCCAGAGGACATTCCAGTAAATATCCCTGTTCCTGAGATGAATCCCAAAATTCCTGATAAAAGTTGTTCACTGAAGACTGTCCCTGTTGTTAAACCCAGTTCTGATTACTATATCATTAGATCAGGTTGCATTTTCAGACCCTGTTACAGATACACAGCAACTTGGACATGAACATTGTTTATATTACTGCATGTGTTATTCTGTAATTTCATTGAGCATAATCTATTTAAGAGGGAGGATGTAGATCAATATGTATATATGTCTTTAAGAACCTTTTTAGGGTATTGCACAAGTGAATAAATACTGAGCACGTACGAGCCTGACTGCCAATCTGTAGTAAGCTGTTGTTAGGTACGCATGCATGCCTGTACAGTCTGTCAGTTAATCCGTTGGTTTATATTTTGTAATGCTGCTGTCCATCATGATGTGTTTCCATGTAATAGAACATGTAAATGAATGTCCCCACCTGTTCGTCATCTATACTAGAGAGGGACGAGTGACAGTTTACCTTTGTATTTTGCTTTTCTGGGAGTAAGATTCATGCTATTGATTCATTATGATTATCTAACTCCACAGTCACACAACTGCGAATAGACGGAATCAATGTGGAATTAGGCCATAGTCAAAGTGCATTTACTCAACTACATTATAATTCAGTCAAATTCACCACTGATGACTAGTTAAGCAAAACAAATGTGTGACTAAAATACATGCACACATATAGATGCATAGATAGATGGAGAGGTTTAATGAATATATACATGCACACACATAGAAAGATACATAGGCAGATACAGAGATACAGGTATGACTATGGTCAGAAATGCAGACGGTTAAACCCATCAACGCATACTCCACCCCCCTCCCCAAAAAAAAGCCAATGATTGAAACTCACTGAAAATCACAAAGAGATATAATTTATTTATTGTGTTTATTGTGTTTGTTTACCAGGCTGGTTCAATTGGTTCATGCAAGATACAGTATATATATATGTATATATATATATATATATATATATATATATATATATACATACATATACACATATACACATGGGTCTAGGACTAATGCTTGACGACACGTTTCCAAGAATCGGAAACAGCCAAGCACAGTTTTGCAAAAGTGCTTTTTCACCGAAAAAAGCACTTTCGCGAAATTATACTAAAAAAAAAATATGAGGAAATATCTGTTGCTGAGATCATGGCACAGTGGGGATAAGAGAATATTCCCTTTTCCCCACTGTAGTGCGATCTCAGAGTAAGAATATAAAAGTAGGGGGGTGGGGGGTGAAGGGGGTGCTTGCCCCCTGGGTAAACATGATTGCTGCTTTTTTTGTTTTTTTTTATGTTGTTAGGTGTTTTTTTTTACTTGAGTTTCGCGAAAATGCTTTTTCGGTGAAAAAGCACTTTCGCGAAACTGTGCTCGGCCATTTCCGATTCATGGAAATGTGTCGTCGAGCATTAGTCCTAGATCCATATTTTATATACATATATATATATATATATATATATATATATATATATATATATATATATATATATATATATATATATATATATATATATATATATATATATATATATATATATATATGTATATATATATATATATATATAAAATATATTATAAGAACATATTAACTATAATAACTATATTTTATGAAGATTAAAGTAATGTTTGAAACACAAAGCAATATTTAGCAATTGCATACATATATACATACATACATTGATATAAAAAGCTAAAAAAGTGAGCAGACATAAAGATATGTAAGGAAAGGAAAGAGTAGCAAACAAAATTGAGTTGGAAACAAATGAAATCTAATGTATGTGTATATATATATATATATATATATATATATATATGCGTGTGTGTGTGTGTGTGTGTGTGTGTGTGTGTGTGTGTGTGTGTGTGTGTGTGTGTGTATATATATATATATATATATATATATATATATATATATATATATATATATATATACATCTCACACACGCACACACACACACACACACACACACACACACAGTGTGATGCTAAATCATAACAAGACGTTTTGAATGAATGAGTGCAGTGATAAGGTCCTTGTCAAAAACTCACATGGTCCTGGTGAAGTAGGAGATAAGAAATGGTGGTAGTAAGTAGATAAACACTTTCCAGGTGAGATGAGAATGGTAGTAACAGCTTTTCAGAAGAGACTATCTAATACACATTCTTTGAGTAACTCTTTATGACAGGAAATTAAAAGTTCATAGGTAAGTACTAGGCCAGCTGTCCTTGTGGACCATATTAAGCCTGGCTAATTTCCCTTATTGAGAATCAACCCCTGGAATTTTTGTCTCTGAAGTACATACTTTAACCATTATGCCAGTTTCTAGTTTTTCAGTGCCACTTCTAACCAGTAGTGTGGATTGATTTGAAGAATGAGGGACTGTTGTAGAGAAGGTCCTGTTATCTCTGCATATGGAGTTGCTTGTACCATTTGCTCTTGACCTGATCCAATTGTGCTATTCACTAGTGTGTTTGTACAGCAAACTGCTAAGTAAAATATATGACATTTTCTTAACAGGCAAAATGGCATTCATAAGAACAACACAGTGTTTTTTATATCTAGATTTTAGTACCATGAAGTGACAGGTCATATTCAGATGTGTCTTCAGTCCTGTGTATTCTGTTTGGATAAAGCTAGTAGAAAGATACGCACATAGTCTAATTGAAAATATAGACTCATTTTGTTGTAGCTATACTGGCTTATGGGCATAGCTTAACTTTCTTTCAAATTTTAGTTCAAAGTTATTAGACATGGGTACATAGACCACACAGTCCATCCAAAATCCCAAGTATTTAATGCACTGGACATTTAAAAAAAAACAGTTCCTAAAGTCTTTTTTTGTTTTGATAACATTATTCAGTAGTAACTTTCCTATGGAGTATGAAGTAATAGCTGAAAGGTCATTCGCTGAGAAGTCATTCACCAAACTGATTTTGATAGGTGAGGTAATATATCAAGGTCGTTGACATGTAGCTGAGAAATGAGTGATAATAAAGTAACAAGGAATAACAAGGAACCAGGGATGGGTCTATGTTCACATATTGAATACGGATTAGAATGAAGCCTTATAATTGAACATATAACATCGAAACTTTAAAGTATCAAAACTGCATAACATCATAAAACAATTCATTGAATGAGTGTAGTTGGCCAACATCGCAAACGTAATCAACCAAGGTAGGGGCATTGCCCCCAACACCCCCCAGTGTGGGGGACTGCATATAATGACATAATGTCAGATATTTTACTTAGCAGTTTGCTATACAAGCACATCAGTGAATAGCACAATCGGGTTAGGTTGTTTGTCAACTATGGCCATTCGATAAATTATTTTATGATGTTAAGTATTTTCGGTACTTTAAAGTGTTGCTGTTTCACGTTCGATTATAAGGTAATCCCTATTCAATGTGCGAGCATAGACCCACAAGGGACAGACCCTTGGAGGAGATAGATCCAACAGGCAAGGATGAAAAAATAATAATGCCCAGTTGTCACCATGAAATGTTTTCAGAAAGTCTTTAGTCCTTTGATAAATCCTGAGTCGGCAGGAGAGAGAATTAGTAGTGCATTGTTTATAGGCTTCTACAAAGATCCATTATTCTTGCTGTACAGAGTGGAATCATTCATTGACAAAGTTGTAGTGGTGCTCCTCCCACCATCGTGCTGTACTATAATGCATCTGTATATTAAATACTACTCCTGTATAGATAATGTTATGCATAACAATAATTACCCTTGTTTGTCAAAAAATGGGGCAAATTATTTTTGTTAGTGTATATGTAACATCACTCATTTCACAAATATTTTCACATGGAACAAGATTTTACCCTAACTGTACCTGTTACCTGTATTGTTTTAAAGCTATTAATATTTGCTTGATAAAAGAAGTTTGTAGTGCAAGCTATTGAAGAGTCACAATTTTAAGAAAAAGTTGTCATGTTATTTGTCTTGGTGCATATTGCAAGTCTGTGCATACATACATTAAGTGTGCTATCTTTAATGCCTTCACAGTCCTCTCTAGAAATATTTATATATATCTATATCTAGCTTTTTATCTGTCTATCTGTTTATATAGATAGACAGATATGCAAAGGATCTAGTTTGTTAAATCAAACCAAAAAACAGAGAATGGCAGAACATTGAAAAAAAATCATCGAACTAACATGGGTTCAAAATACAAAAAAAAAACCGAAAGCTTTTTTTTTTTCTTTTTTTTTTTTTTTTTGCAGGAGACACATCCTTTGCACACCCCTGCTGAGACTTGAGACGTACCTCTCTGGACTATATGAAGAAAGACATGATTGAGCTCACTGATTATGTGTCCCAGGCAGGTATGTCCCTAGCGTTAAGCAGCATTCTGCCGTCACCCAGAATGATGCCTCAATACAAACAGAAAATCACTGACTTTAACAATTGGCTTAGTTTCTGGTGTCATTCCAAGGGGATCCAGTACCTGACAGCTTGGGAAGATATGATCGACAGCTTTGTCAGAGATGGCCTGCATTTGTCTCATCTGGGCTTCAGGCTTATGGAAAAGGCTGTTGCCTCCCCCAGAGTGCCTTTTTTAGGAAAAGTCCTGAGGTCGATAAAACAAACATAAAAATTTCAACAAAATGCAAATTAAAGGTCATGCTACTAAACACTAGGACTCTAAACATGAAACTGCACTCATTGCAAGCATTCTTAACCCTGGAAAATGCTGACATCTGTGCAGTCACAGAAACCTGGTTCAAAGCTGCAGAGAGTACCCCATCCTTACCTGGTTACTCATCCTATCATACATTCAGACCTCAAACTGTGGGCAGTAAAGCCAAAAGAGGTGGAGTTTTAGGTTTACTATCAATATTTAAAGTGTGCCTTGTGTGGAACTGACAAGTGTGATATTCAGAATGCAGAGATACCTTCAGTAGAACATTGAAATGTCGACTCTGGAAGACTGAATGTTAATATGCAGTCGACCTTTACACTGTCAGCTAAAGATATCCCTGCAGTCTGAATACATTGAGATTGTGGGGCAGTGCAGATTCGGAGAGTTACCCTTTTCTGTACTGTAGTGCGATCTCAGAGTTGGAATATACAAGTGGCAGGGGGTGTTGGGGCAGGGGAAAGCAGGGGGGCTTGCCCCCTTGCAAAAACATGACTGTCAACGCTTTGCAGTATGGATCTGGTCCGTATTGCCTGCTGCTAAGGGGATTTTGTACTGCAGTAGTCAAACTCGACTTCGGTTGCCTTAGTTATGATATTTCCGCTTATGGAATGTTGTAAACATCGAACATGTGAACCGCATTTTTGATAGGTTTACATTCACATGTTCGATGTTTTGATAGTAAACTGGAGTTTCAATATACATTAAAGAGATACACACCTCCAGGCTGGTCAAACAGTATGACATATAGGAGACATTCCAGGTGCAGTTAACCACTGACAAGACCCCTATTCAATCATAGCTAGCTACCAACCCCCAAATCTGACTCAATATGCCCAATCTGCCTATTTGGACCAGTTTGAATCTATCAAGAATCAACCTTTTACCCTGATCCTGGGTGACTGTAACTTCCTAAACATAGATTAGAAGAACTACTCATGTCAGAACACAAATGCCCAGAGACTCCTCGATTTTGTCAATGCAAATGCCTTGGGACAGCTAGACGATACCCCCAGGAGAGGTGATAATATCTTGGACTTGGTATTAACCAACATGATTAACCACTGCAGCATCCTTATTATATCATCCTCCCTGGTAAGATCCAACCATAAAGCAATCACTTTCAAAGTCACCATCTCCCCCAACCCACCTCTAGCTAGGATCAGACATAAAAACTTCTCCAAAGCTGATAACAGCCTCCTCTCTCTCTGTAGGAACTGGCACCAATATTCAAAGCTATACCAAAGCACTATGCAAACATTTATATAGATGCATGGAATGCGGAATACCCAATAGGACGAAATCATCTTCTGCAAGGAAGAGTAAACCTGTCTGGTGAACATCTGCAATAGATAAACTCTATAACAAAAGGAAAAAATGCTGTCCAAGACCAAGAAGGAGCAGTTGCCCAGTTGGAAGCAAAGTCTCCTTAGCCTGAACAAGAAAATAAGACCACTAGTGAAATCCTCCAAAGCAAACTTCGAGTCCAAATGGCCACATCTACTACAGACAATCATAAGGCCTTCTTCACATATGTCCACAACCTCAAAGGAAGCACCCAGATCTGTTCAGAACTGGGACACCACATATACAAATGCCATAGATATAGCAAACTTGCTGGCTGACAGATTCAGTGAAAACTTCACCCCTCTGTCCTCCCATGAGTAAATCAGGACATCCCCAGTACTTTCCCCCTTTCCCTTTTATCTAGGGATCAGATCATCACTGCTCTCTCAAAGGCAAAAATTATAGCCTCCATGGGACCCGATAACATACCAGGCTGCATCCTATGTGAACTCAGGTAGGAACTTGCAGCACCATTAGATGGCATATTCAACTAAAGTCTGAGTACCGGCTTCATCCCAGCTGAGTGGAGGACAGCCACTGTCATCCTTTTACACAAAGGTGGAGCGTCGACCGATCCAGGAAACTATAGACCCATCAGCTTTACTGGCCTGATCTGAAAGGCCATGGAACAGATTATCATGGACCTCATTAACAAGGACATTGGCAACCTCCAAACACTCGATCTCACACACTTTGGCTTCATCAATGGGAGGTCATGCCTGATAAATTTGGTCGACTTCTTTGAGGCAGTCACCAAAGCCATGGACCAGGGATAGATGACCTACCTTCACCTGGCCAAAGCCTTTGACACTATTCCCCACTCGGACATAACAGATAAACTCTCTCAACTAGGCATCAATCCGTATGTTACCAGTTGGGTAGCAAACTGGCTCACTGATAGAACCCACCTAGTCAAAATAGGTGAAGCCACCTCAAGCAGTAGACCCGTAACAAGCAGCAAACCAGGCTTTGGTATTGAGGCCTCAGTTATTTGGGTTATACTTTTCTGAGGTGCAAGCAAAAACCAGTGGGCTATGGCTTAGTTTCATGTTATATTCTCTGTTTTTGGTTTTATATTGTTTATTAAAACCAAAGTAATTGGGGGGCTGCACTCCCCCCACACACCCCAGTGTGAGGGGCTGTACCCTCACACACCCCCTAACTATATATACTAACTCCAGGGTTGCACTACAGTGGGAAAAAGGACATATTCCTTTTACTTGCCTTACAGTGCTCTAGACACTGCCAGTACTAACTGTCAGTCAAATGGACTGTCAGTCAAATGAAGTGTCAGTGAAATGAAGTTTCAGTCATTTGGTCTCAGTCAAATGAGTGTCAGTCAAATGAGCTTTCAGTCAAATGAAGGTAACCCATATATATATATATATATATATATATATATATATATATATATATATATTTATATATATATATATATATATATATATATATATATATATATATATACACACATATGTATTGTTTTTAAAAATCAGCATAAAAGATAAGTAACAAACAACAGTAGTGGAAATATTTAGTAAAAACTCTGGCAGAATGGGCTTTTAAAGAGAAAAATGGGATGAAGCCATGCATTTGACTTCTCCAAAAACAACAAGTTGTGCTACTGTAATAATTTCACCTTTAATTCTGATGTATAAAAAGAACAAGCAATGTTTTCATAGCACTTGTGTATTAAATGCATCCTAAAGCAATTTGATAAGATAATTTTGCTTTTTATAGTTTCAGCTGTACAGTAGACTTCCTCTTATCCAGTCTCGCTGGGACTGTACCTTAATGCTGGATGAATGAATGGCTGGTTAATCAGAAAAAGCATACAAAATCACATTCATAGATTTTAACCACCTACCCCCCCCCCCAGACAGATTTTAAATATTGCTCTTATATTCCCACTACCAGAAATTATGCAGTTGAGTTTCCGTCATTTGGGGAATTCACAGGGGTCAACTCAACCAAAATGTGCAATGGAAGAGCCTCACCCTGGGGAAACCACCTTGTTGATCATGGTATTCCCCCTGCCAGGTAAGTACTTAGGTGATGCAGTAGTGCAGTGGTTAATGTTTTCACCTCACAGCAAGAGGTTCTCTGGTCCGATTCTCTGCTGGGGTGCCCTCTGTGTGGAGTCTGCATGTCCTCCCTGCATTTGAGTGAGTTTCCTCTGGGTACTCTGCTTTTCTCCCACATTCCAAAGACATGTGCCTGGAGTGTTTCTCCCCAGGCCTCTGCTGAAAATAGGCTCTGTCCTAGTCGGACTATCCCAGTCAGCAAATGTTAAATAAAAAAATAGACTTTGAAAGTTGCTAGAATACAGTATCTGTCTTAGCATGCATTTTCTGAAGGAAATTAAGTCTGAAACTCAACTGTTTGCCATTATTTAGTTATTTCAATCCTTAGTGATTTGCCAGAAAACCACAAATTTTATGAAGAATAGGCTAAAATGTGGACGCTCTGCAAAAATTTGGACATTTGGGAGGTATGCATACCTCTCGACCTCTTAGTACAAGAAATTTGGACAAAGTCTGAAATAATGGGGCTGCTATGGCTCAAAAATAGGGATACATTTTAAATATTGCTCTTTTTAACTCAAAAAGTTACTAGAATGACAGCATTTGTGTTTGAATGCATTTTCTGAAGGGTATGAAGTCTAAAACTCATACATATGTCATTATTTAGTGACTTCAATCCTCTGTGATTTGTCAGAAAACCACAAATTGTATGAGAAACAAACCAAAACTATGAGGCTAAATCTGGACAGTTGAGAGGTGTATTAAAACACAGACAGACAGAGACACACACACACACACACACACACACACACACACACACACACACACACACACCTACACACCTACCTTCTCTCTGCTCTCACACAGGAACATACACACACACACACACCTTCTCTTTCACACAGCAACAAATGGCTAGTTTAAATTCCACACATACCTACTGTCTCACACAGCAACACACACATGCACTTTATCTCTCATACTACGAACAGAGTGGCTAGCTTTAATCTCACACACAGACACACACACACACACACACACACACACACACACACACACACACACACACACTTACCCTCTCACTCTTTAAATTCTGAGTGTGAGTACTGTACAGGAATGTCACTCTTATCTGGTCTTGCTTTAATCCAAAAATGACTTGCAATATATAAAATAAAAAGTGCAAGTTCGTTCTGTTTCAATATTTTAACATTTTAATATTAAAACAATAAGCCGAGATATTCCAAACTGCCCAGAGCAGGCAGAAGTGTTGTTCTTCTCTGTTGTCTGTTGCTACAGCTATGGCAGAATTTGATGGCCATTTAAAGAGGAGTCCGGTTAAAGCGAGACCAGATAAGAGGAAGTCTATTGTATTAGGTTCAGTTTGCATCCCAGAAAGGGCCTTCATTTTTCTTTAAAACAATGTTTATTATTCTTTCCCAAGTTTTTACAAAGAATGGTTGCATATTTAGTTACTGCATATACAAGAGTACATCATGCATCACTGCTGTCTCACAGGATTTGGGCCTCTGACTCCATTTTTCACTGGGTTGTTTCCATTGTGGTGTCTGCATGTCCTCCCTACATCAACATGGATTTTTGTTGGGATCTTCTGTTTCTTTCCACAGCTGAAAGATAGGCCATTAAATTAAATGATATTCTAAATTGCCCATAGGTGTGTGTGTGTGTGTGTGTGTGTGTGTGTGTGTGTGTGTGTGTGTGTGTGTGTGTGTGTGTGTGTGTGTGTGTGTGTGTATGTGTGTGTGTATTTAACACTGGCAATGGACTACTGTCGAATACAGGACTACTTTCCTGTGGTATGCTTGTTGCTTGCAGAGATGGGCTCCAACATCCCAACCACACTGCAACAATATTGACCATTTCATTCATTTTCTAATATCTACTTTATAAAATAGGTATTAGAAAACAAATGAATGAATAAACATCATTGCATATTTTATTTGGGTCTATATTATAAAATTGACTGCTTAGCTTGTTGAACACCCAAATGTCGACAGTTAAACAGAGAAAGCTTAAAACCACAAACGGCCACTTCCGTGAAGTTTTTCATAAGGAAAAACTTCTCTTGGCCATCAGACATTAAAACAAACTTTTAAACCCTAATTAAGTGGGGGGTGGGGCTTCACCCCCCCATACCCCCCTAACTAAATATACCAACACCAAGATTGCTGTACATTGGAGAAAAGGGCAAATTTCCGATAATGGCCAAGTAAATGTTCCCTATGAAAAAAATTTGTGGAGCTGGCTGTTTCACTGTTTAGCTGTCAACATTTTGGTGTTCAATAAGCTAAACTTTCACAGTAATAATATAGACCCTTTTATTTTTGCTCCTGCAGACTATTATTTCCTTCAGTGTTGTCAGTGTACTGCTTAGTAATCGTTCCCCTGATTTTCCCCTGATTTTGCTTCTGCCCATAAATAATTCTGCATGCACTTGACGACATAAAAATCATTTATGTTAGTATTGCACAGCAGATATATTTTAATATTAGTGTATACCACATCTTATCTCATGGTGCCTTTACCCTGAACTTGAACACTATTTTTCTTTATATTCACTGAGGTCATAAATACTTTTATACATCAGTTTGATAGTGTAAAGAACATTTGAATTAAACAATACAATTAAATAATACTTCGCTAATTAATTTAAAATCATATTTCCGAAATATGTTTTCACCCATTTACTAAGATTTACATGCTTATTTTTTAGTGTTATAAAGCAGTTTCATGATGACATGGTGCAAAGAAGCAGAACATGGGTATCGTCATTTAACTGGTGGAGTTAAAAGGCTTCAGGGTTATAAAGGAACGTGTAAACCACTGATTACAGAAAATGAAATGGTACCTGATAGTGTAAGTGAAGAATGACTGACTAGGCTGGTGTGATGGAGCTCTTATTACTCAGCTTGGAAGAGTATGGATTGCTGTGGTTTGGGGCTGGAGGGTGATATTGTGATAGCTAATCTGTGCTACAACTATGTTTGTGAACAATGATGGGAGTGGGAACAAGGCAGGCACTAAAGGGAGATAAAAATATAAGTAGATATATCACTTTCATGATAAAAAGTGCAACATCTGTAGCTGTTCCCTTGCAAGACTATATCATTATCAAATAAGCAAGTCACTGCACCCTAATGACCTTCTGGGTATCCTGCTGCTAAGGAGTGATATAAAGCTATTTCCCTGCTAATTGGCCATTGCTTCTGGGGCTTTACAAAAAGAAGATATTACAGGATACATTTAATTACAACTTGTAAGGGGGGTACTGACATGAATTAGAAGATTAGAAGAACACCACCGCCTGCATATTAAATGACTGCATTTAAATGCATGAGTGATGTGAAACCTACCCTAAAATAAAATTCAAAGGCAGCGATCTTCTAGGTTTTTTTTTTTTGTGACATGAAACAATGAAAAAAGGACCCACTGATCATTAAGGATGCATGTCAAAGGCATAATGTAAGTATTGTAGAATATTATTAAATTCCCCTGAGGTGTAATTTAAAAGTAACACCCTACAAAGACGGGACAGTGGCTGAGAGCTCAGTGACTCAGACAGCTGAGCCCTCCAGTTTCAACTGCTCTTTGTTCAATAACTGCCTTCTAACTGTCAGGGAAAAGTACAGTTGTGTATACTTACAATAAATGTAGATGTTCAAGTGTATTCACTGTTGCAGTCATCACTTTTGGGTTATCTGCTTGCAGTAGCCCTCAGTAGGCCTGATTAACAAAGTCTTGGGTCCTGCATTGGTTGCTGTCCCTTCTTTCATGACGTCAGGTTGTCAGGGGTATAAAACATGCAGCCGATGCCATTACATCAGTTTTTCTTGCCCCAGATGTCAGGTGCCCCCTTAATGGGAAGCAATTAAATCTATAAATATACAAGGTTATACCTCCAACAAAAAAGCAAATACACCAAAAAGCATTTGAAGATAGTAAAGGAAAGTAGAGGTATATCCAAAAAAGAAAAAGAAGGGGGCTGGGGGGAGGGTAACCAGGACTGCAACAGTGAATACACTCGAACATCTACATTTATGGTAAGTGTACACAACTGTACTATGTTCTTCGCGTTTCACTGTTGCAGTCATCACTTTTGGGTAGATTCCCAAAGCTAAGGATGGGAGGAGGAATTTAAATAGAATTAGGACCAGCTAAAAGGCCCTGCAAGACTGCAGTGGCAAAGCCAGCTCTGGATTTAGAGAAAATTGGCAGATGGTAATGCTTGGTGAAAGTATGTACAGAACTCCAGGGAGCAGCTTTTAGGATGTCCCTGGTAGGGACAGCTCTGAGAAAGGCTGTAGCGGTAGCTGCAACCCTGGTAGAGTGGGGTCTGATCCCCTGTGGGATAGGTTTTCCATGGTGTTTGTAGCAAAAATGAATGCAATAGCCTATCCATTTGGAAATGGTTTGCTTTGAAATAGCCTTCCCCTCTGCCCCTGCAGCAAATGCCACCAGCAGTTGATCAGATTTCCTTTGAGGTTTAGTTCTGTCCAAGTAGAATCTAAGTTGTCTGTGCACATCTAAGGAGTGCAGAATCTGTTCCCCTTTGTTCTGTGGATTAGGAAAGAAGGTTGGCAAATGTATGGACTGATTAAGGGCCACACTGGATACCACCTTGGGCATGAAGGAGGGACTGGTCCTGAGTGACACCCTGTCCGCATGAAAGATGATGAAAGGCTCCACTGCCATGAGGGCATGTAATTCAGATACCCTTCTTACTGAAGTGATTGCTGAAAAGGAAAGCTGTTTTCCAAGAAAGGAATTTTAAGTCCGCAGAGGCAGCTGGCTCAAAAGGAGGAATGATGAGCTTTTCCAATACAAAGCTGAGGTCCCAGGCTGGAGTTGGAGCTCTCCTGGGTGGTCGTAGATTTTTGGCCCCTCTGAGGAACTGCTTAAGCAGTGGATGAGAGAAGAGGGGTGGTTCTGTGTTATAATGAGCTGAGATGGCTGAGGCATGATGAAGGAGAAAGACAGGCCCTTATGAAGCATCTCAGTTAAGTATTGTAAAATCTGAGGTAAACTGGGCACTGTTGTGCTCATCCCTTGAGATTGGTTTCAGGCACAGAATCTTTTTCATTTTTCAGCATAAGACTTTCTGGTACTAGGCCTCCTTGCCTCTAAATGATATCCATCACTGGTTTACTGAAGAATGGTAAAGGAGAAATTATGTATTTAGCCAGGCTGCAGGATTCAGTGTTTGAAGTTGAGGATGCAGAATTTGGTTCTCCTGCTGAAACGATAGAGTAGGAGTCTGAGGCAGATGCCATGGGGCCCACAGTGACACACTGCACATGAGGGGGTACCAGTGTTGTCGTGGCCAGCCTGGTGCAATCAAAATTGTCCTTGGTTTGTCTTGTTTGATCTTTAGTAGTACTTTGGAGAGCAAAGGCAGAGGAGGAAAGGTATAAACTGATAGGTTTTTCCAGCTGAAGGACAGAGCATCCACTTTCCAAGTTTGTTTGTGGGGAGTCCTTGTGCAGAATTTGTCCAACTGATAGTTTTGGGGGGAGGCAAACAGGTCTATATCTGGGCTCCCCCATTTGCTTGTCAACATGTTGAAAATTCTTGGTTTCAGTTTCCACTCGTGTAGGTCCTTGAGGTTCCTGCTTAGTTCGTCTGCCAGTGTATTTAGTTTTCCTGGTAGGAATTGAGCTTGTAAATGTACTTGATAGCTCAGGTCTGTGTTCCACAATGCCATGGCTAGTCTGCAGAAGGGGTAAGAATGTGTACCCCCCTGCTTGTTTATGTACCACATAACAGTGATGTTGTCCATCTTTATCATTAATTGTCCTGGAAGAATGTGGTCCTTGAAGGCTGTCAGAGCATTCTGTACAGCTAGCATTTCTTTTTGATTGATATACAGGTGAATTTGACTTGGGTTCCATTTGCCCTGAATGCACTTCCCTACCAGGTGGGCCTCCCATGCATAGTCTGATGTGTCTGTTGTTAAGGTTTGGGCGGCAGGGGGTAGTGTGAATGCTAGTCCCCTGTTTTGGTGGCAGGCCTCTGCCCACCAAAGGAACTCTAGGCGTAGGCAAGGTATGATAGGAATCATTGCTTCTAGATCCCGTGAATGTTGACACCATAGGCTTTTGAGATACCATTGCAGTTTCTTCATATGCTGCCTTGAATATGGAATTAGAAGAATGCAGGAGGCTATGAACCCCAAGGCTTGCAGTATTTGCCTTGCAGATAACTGGGTTTTTATGGCCACTTGTTTGAAGTAGGTTGTCAAATGAATCCGTTTCTCTGGCATGAGAAAAGCCATCTGGGAAGTTGTATTCAAGCTTGCTCCTAGGAATATAATTTGTTGACAGGGTACCAGTTATGATTTCTTTTCATTTATGGTGTACCCCAGACAAGTCAGTACCCTTTGAACAAAGGCCAGATGATTCAAAAGTATGTCCTGACTTTCTGCCTGAATTAGACAATCGTCCAGATATGGGTATATTTGAATATTTCTTTGCCTGCAGAATGCAATGACTGGAGATAGGCACTTTGTGAATACCCCGGGTGCAGTAGATAAGCTAAAGGGAAGTGCAGAGAACTGATAATGCATGTAGCCTGCTTTGAAGCATAGGTATCTAGTGCAAGACTCTCTGATAGGGATGTACAGGTATGCTTCTTTTAAGTCTAGTGTTGCCAGCCATGCATATCTGCCTAGCATAGGAAGCAGCTGGCGAAGAGTCAGCATCTTGAATTTTGGAATCACCAGAAAGGTATTTAGAGTAGAAAGGTCCAGGACAGGATGCCATGTATTGCCTTTTCTGGGTACCAGGAAAAGTCTTGAATAGAACCCTTGTTCCTTTTCCTCTTCTGGTACCAACTGAATAGCCCCCATGCTTAAGAGAGAGAGTACTTGATTTAGGGCCTCTGCCCACTGATTTGGGGGTAGATCTGGCCACCCCCTTGGTGTTGGTAAAGTGTGGAAGTGAAATCTGTATCCTTGGGACACTATATTTAAAACCCATTTGTCCTGGGTAATTAGTTCCCAGTTTTTCTCCTGCAGACCAATCTTTCCGCCTAAAGGAGCATTCATTTGGGAAGTGCTTGGAAATTTTAGAAGCAAGTCATTGAGACTTTTTTCCATAGGGGGAGTCTTACTACTCCCTGATTTGGGTGTGGAAACCCCCCACTGCTTAATTTTGTGTGTCCCCTGGGACTGAAACCTGGGGTTTCTGCTATGTCTGGGTTTGGTTTGAGAAGACCTTGAAGAGGCTGAAAAGGACCAATTCTTAGAGGGCCAGTGCCTACTAAATCTAGGATCTTTAACAGTTTGCATAGATTTAGCTTTATCTTCCATCTTTTTAAGAACTTCCTCAGCCTTGTTGCCAAACAGGCGGTCCTAATTTAAGGGAGCATCCATTTTCCTGTGCCCCTGTCTACCAGAGCCACAGAAGTGATCCCATGGGGTGAATTTCCTTTTTTCCATCCAATTGTCGAGATTTTTCTTAAAGAGGGCTAATGAGGAGTTTTGCTTGACATGAATTGGTAGTCTGTTCCAGAGTATGGGAAGTCTCTGGGACAGGAATCTATCCCTCCAGCATGTTCTGTTTATTGTGGTGGCAAGGTTTAGGTCCCTGGAGTGTGTGGCTCTGAGGGGATTGGGATTTCTTTAAGTGTAGCATGTCCAACAGATCGGGGTTTGACATGGCTTTGTATGTTAGGGAGAGGTCACCTCTGAGTAGGCGATAAGCGACGGAGTAGAGCTGGAGTTTTTTTAGATGGTCTGCGTATGGCATTTGTTTGAGGCTGGTAATCATCTTAGTGAGGTATTTCTGTGGTCTTTCTAGTTGTAGATGTCTTGCAAAGTACATGCCAAATGGGGCGTTGTACTCTATAATGGGTCTGAAGAGGGATGAGAGAGAGGAACTATGACCTCTTTTTTTCTGGAGATGAACTCCTTTGTGATGAGGTGTGCCACGTAGAAGGATTTCCTGACTACTGTGGCGATGTGATTACCAAAGGAGAAACTACTGTCTCACACTTTCAGTGTTTAGTAGGCTACCACCTATGTGGTAGTTCATGGGTACAGTGTTTTTCCTAAAGGGGATGACAATGAACTTCTTGGCATTGAGTTGAGGCCATTACTTTGACATCAAGCATCAGTCTCAGTGAGGCCCCTTTGTAGAATGGCAACATCATTAGGTGATTCTATTATGGCACCTAGTTTGCAGTCATCTGTGAACTTCATTAGCCAAAGACCTGCTGTATTAGCCTGGACTTCTGAGAAGTAGATGCCAAACAGGAAAGGACCCAGGACTGAGCCCTGTGGTACTCCACTTGTCACTGGTCTGAAGTTGGATTTGGAGTCAGCTACTTTCACTGTGTGGGTTCTGTCAGTGAACCAGTTGGCCACCCATCTTGTGACATAGGGATTTATGCCCAGTCTAGTGAGTTTATCTATAATTCCAGAGTGAGGGATGGTGACAAAAGTCTTGGCGAGGTCAAGATAGGCTGTGTGCACCACCTTACCCTCATCCATGGCTCTGGTGACTGCTACTAAGAAGTCAGTCAGGTTTAGGAAACATGACCTACCTTTTACAAACCCAAACTGAGTGGGGTCCAGAGTTTGGAGGTTACATATGTCCTTGTTTATAAACTCCAAGATGATACATTCCATGGGCTTGCAGACCAGGCTCATCAGGCTAATGGGGCAGTAGTTCCCGGGGTCCATATTGGCACCCCCTTTATAGAGTGGGATAATCGTCTCTGTGTGCCATTCAGTAGGCACAAAGCCTGAAGTGAGGCTATGATTGAACATGGTACTTAGGTGGGGTGCCAGTTCATTCTGTAATTCATGCAGAATGAAGCCTGGGATGTTGTCAGGTCCCATGGATGCTGTGTTCTTGGCTTTGGAGAGTGCGGCCTTTACTTGTGCAGATGTGATTACAGGGGCTTTGCATTCTTCTGGTATAGTGATGGGCCCTTTTGGGGGTGAGGGAAGTGAAGTTTGCACTGAACCTATCTGCCAGGATATTGGCAATATCAGTTGGTGCTGTATATCTAGTGCCATTGTGCTGTAGCTCAGAGAAGATCTGAGTGTCGCCATTGAGATTCTTGACATAACCGTAGAATGCTTTGCGGTTGTCTTTAGAATCAGTGGCAATTTTATTTTCATAACTAGCTTTGGAGGATTTTATGAGGGATCTCAGCTTCTTACTGAGGCTGACCAGGGAGTTCCTGCAATCTGGAGATTTTACTCTTATTTGCAACAGCTTCTTCCTTCTGTTGTAGAGTTTGTTCATGGCAGGGGACCACCAGATTGGCTTACTTTTTTTGGAGGATAGCATCTTGGTTCTGTTGGGCATGGCACGATCCATGCACTCGTGTATGTGCTTATACAGTGCATTTGTATAGGATTCAGCAGTCGTACCTCTATTTTCTGTCTGTATGGGTGTCGTGAAGCTTGCCACTTCTGTCTTAAGAAGCATGAAGTTAGCTTTGGATTCGTTTTTTTAAGGTGGTTTCTTTAATGAGGGTGAGGTGGGAGCAGGATATTGATGTCTAGGGTGATTAGCTTGTGGTTGGATCTGGACAGCGAGGAGTTGACCTCTGGCGTGGAACATCGATTGCCCATATTGGTAATGACCAGGTCCAGGATATTGTTGCCCCTGGTGGGGGTATGGACAAGCTGATCCAGGGCATTGGAATTTATGAATTCCAGAAAGCATTGAGCAAATGAGCTAGTACATGAGTAGTTTTCCCAGCTGATGGTGGGGTAGTTGAAATCGCCCATTATTAGGGTATTGGGCTGTACCTTAATATTACCCAGTATATCAAGAAATGTGGAGTGGGCATCCTGGGGCATGGTTGGGGATCTGTAACAAGCTACAACCTGGATTGCAGTCTTGCCCAGTGTTAGTTGCACTTGGATAATTTCGGATGCATTATGTTGACCAACTAGTCTGGAGGTGTGGCTATCATTAATGAATATGGACACACCTCCTCCTTTGGTGTTTCAGTCCAGGTTAGGTGGCCGAAAGGTGTGGTATGAGTTATAGCCTGGTAATGCAGGGGTGCTCTCTGGAGCCTTGAACCAGGTCTCCATCAATGCACAGATGCCGATGTTCTCCACTTTAAGTAGTGCCTCAAGTGAGTGCATTTTGAGGTTTAGACTTCTAGCACTGAGTAGCATTTCCCTCAGATTTTGCTTGCTTATACCTGCTATGGTGGTGAGTTTGTCATTTGAACCTTGCCTAAAAAAGGCACTATAGGGGTGGCAAGAGCCTTAGCCAGTATCCAGAATCTTAGGGGTGACAGGTGCAAGCTATCTCTGGCAAAGCATCATGGTTTGTTGATCATGTTGTCCCAGGCAGACAGACACTGGATCCCCTTAGAATGACACCAGAAGCTTAGCCAATTGTTGAAGTCAATCATTTTGTCTTTGTATGGTGGCATCATTTTGGTCAATGGCAGGATGCTACTCAGGGCTAGGGTCATACCTACCTGGGCTACATGATCCAAGAGCTCCTCCATGTCTCTTTTCATGTAGTCCAGGGAGGTATGTCTCAGGTCATTTACCCCAACATGGACAATGACAGAGTCATATTTGTACTTGTTGTGGAGTGACCTGAGTGCTTGCATTATGTGGCGGATCCTGCCACCTGACAGGCAGCTGACAGTAACTTTCTTCTTGTTTAGCCTGGTGAGTGGAACATCAGCGTGCCTGACTATAGAGTCACCTATGACTAGTGTGTTGGGTACGTGGTTTTGCCTTATGAGCTGAGGTTGAGTGGCACACTGATTTTGTGGGCAATGTGTCATTTGGGTAGCGTTGGGGGTGGTGGTTGCTTGTGTTTCAGCTTTGGAGGTCTCTGTTGTTTGGGTAGATTTTTATTGAGAACCTCCGCAAATGTAGGTCTGTGTTTTGTGTTACTATGTGTGGGTTTACGTGGTGTAGGTTTTGATGGACTATGTGTTGAGTGTGGTGTGGTGCAGGTGTTTACCTTCTCCTCTTGACTGTCTAGTACAGTCTTGGTTGGAGAGAGCTTGGCTTCCAGTTTGGCTATATAAGTGCATGTCTCACAGGTTGTAATGCTGGGTGGTAGGAAGAGACGGTTGTCAGTGTACATGAGGCAATTGCTACATTGTCCCAAGATGCCCAGATTCATCAGGTGAGCAGGGGAAAATACCGAGAACTGAGCCTTAGACATGCCTGGATAGGTGCTTATTAATTTAAATACTAAAAACTGTTTTCCTCCTAACAAGTGAGGAAAGATGAGTGCTGCAGTAATTTGTAGATTATTTAGCACTTATAATGAGTTTTGAACAAGTGCTGAGCACAAGGAAACAGTTTTTAGTGCTAAAACTAGGAAACTGGCTAGTTCTAAGGCAAAATTAGAAGAGCAGACTTTCTGGCACCGGGAATAGTTTAACCCTAGTTAAACGGTGCTATGCTATGCACAAAACTGTTCAAACACGGGTTTTTAAACAGAAAGATGAAAGTGATAGAAATAGCCCAAAATGGCCAGTAAAACTACAGATTCTGAGCTGAAACCACTCCTCCTGTGACAGATAGGCTACTCAAAGCTCACCACTCTCACTGATGAACAGAGAAGCTTCCTTCTATCTTAGTAAAGTCTGGGCAACACAGAAACTACAAAACAGCCCAGAATTCAGCAAAATATGAAAACTGGACTCTGCTGGTTATAGGAAGGTGGGAAACGAGTAGAAAGATAGGATTTTTTTTTTGGGGGGGGGGGGTTGTTTGTTTTTTTTTTTTTTTTTTTTTTTTTTTTTGCTTTTTTCAAAAATTAAAACAGATACAGTAAAACAAACACTTTTAAAGCAGAAAAATTGCTATTGCACTTGAGTGTAGCCCTCAACAGTTCAACAGTTGAAAAACACTTAAAAACGATTAAAGTGCAAACAGTATCAGAATTAAAAAAAAAGTTCAAATAAGTGGCAAAGTTAATAAAAATGCTCAGAATAGTGTGGCTAGTGAAAATAAGCAATAAAAAGCAAAATATAGCTACTTAATCCACTCAAAGCCTCCCTTTTCTTTCTCTGCTGCTTAGCACTCTGCAGGACACCCAGACAGGATCTTGCTGAGGTAATACAAGCTCAAAAAATACGCAAACACTGTTTTTTAAACATTAAGATGAAAGGGATAGAAATAGCCCAAAATGACAATAAAACTACAGATTCTATGTTGAAACCACTCCTCCAGTGACAGATGGGCTGCTCAAAGCTCACCTCTCACACTGATGAACAGAGAAGCTTTCTCCTATCTTAATAAGGTCTGGGCAACACAGAAACTACAAAACTGCCCAGAATTCAGCAAAATCTGAAAACTGGACTCTACTGTTTATAGAAAGGTGGGAAACTAGTAGAGAGATAGGATTTTTTGTTTGTTTTTTCAATAATTAAAACAGATACAGTAAAACAAACACTTTTAAAGCAGAAAAATGGCTATCACACTTGAGTGTGTAGCCCTCAACAGTTCAACAGTTGAAAAACACTTAAAAACAATCAGTTAAACCAATTTTATAAACTGTAACACCACCACAGTAATAGGAGGGGACCATTTTCATAACAGATGAGAAAACAGCAAACAATGTCAGCAAGTAGATAAAATAATTTGGTCAGGCAAAAATTAAGACAATGCAGAACTCTGAAAAGTGCCAAGAAATAAACTTATCAGCGATATATTTCCATATTGTTTGAGATGCACTCCAGTCAGAACACAAGGAGATTCTAACAGTGTATGCAGGAATTTACAAATAGGGACTATTTTTAAATCAGCAAACCTTGAAACATTCAGATAACGCAAAAGCTGTTACACCAGTTTTATAAACTTTAACACCACCACAGCAATAGGGAGGAACCAGTTTCAGAACAGATGAGAAAACAGAAAGCAGTGTCAGCAAATATATAAAATAATTCAGTCAAGCAAAAATTAAGACAATGCAGAACTCTGAAAAGTGCCAAGAAATATACTTATCATCGATATATTTCCAGATTGTTTGAGAAGCACGCCAGTCAGAACAGAAGGAGATTCTAACAATGTATTTCAGACATCTACATATAATTTCAAACAGCATAAAGAAATACAATTCTACAAAAATAAGCTTTTATTTTGGAACAAAAAGTGAAGTTCAGTCCTGTTTTCCTGGTTGTGAGTATGGTTTGTCTCACAAAATCTCCCACTTTGGGCATTTGAAAAGGCAGCAACCACAGCTTAATAAACAAATGTTAAAAAAATCCAGCTTTCATGTGGTAGATTGCACTGTGTTTGTTTTTCTGTGTCATTTTATAATTTGCATATTAGTAATAAATATGTCACAGATGAAATGACAACATCTACAATGACAAATAAATTGCAGCTTTACTATGGGACCTGGTGCCTTAAAGGTCAGTGATCACCATACTAAGTTAGTATGATGGAGTTGTCTTAACTCAGCCTGTTATCCATCTTCAACCCCTTTTTTTCCATTTTGCACATGGGGTTAGCATGTCACTTCAACAGTGATGATCATCTCAAGCCAAGGTTTACACCAGCAGGTGGCTAGCCCTGCTGCAGTAGTTCACCTGTACCACTCATACCTGCAGCCAATTTAGAGTGTCCAGTCCACCTACTGCATATGTCTGTGGAATGTGGGGGGAACCCACAAAAAAGACATGCAGACTATACACAGAAGGCACCCCAGCCAAGAATCAAACCAGAGAATCTCTTGCTGTGAGGTGACAACACTAACCGCTGCACCACTCAGCCTGTTATCACAGACTTGCAATATTATCTGTACATTGAAAACACAGCTATGCAGACAAGATGTATTGGTGGTGTTATCATTATTCTAAGGCCATGACATGGTTTCACTGGAAATTGTGCTTCTATCAACCAGCTCTGCAAACTGCAAACATGCTAATATCTAAATCTGTACAACAGAACAGGTATTCACAAAGCATGTCACATGACCGTGCCTTTTGCCTGACACGTTTATGTCAATTTTGACTTATAACACAACTGATAACTTTGCACTGCTGTAGGGACGTCTGGCATATGTTTTGTACAACCAAAGTGAGGTACACCACCATCAGCATGTTTGTCCTTCCAGACATCCTAGTCACCCAGTATATCTCTTAGTATTGGCTTTCACTTTTCCTTTCATATAGTGACACCATTTCTGATAGCTATAATGTGAGGTAATTAAATTAAACTTGTATGATTACTTGTTTGCTGGCATTTGCCATTGTATGGCTATTCATTGTATGTTCTACTCAGATTAAACCTGCTGTACTAGATCACTGATTCCTGGGTCTCTCTAGGTAAATGACCCTATGCTTAATAGAGTTTAAACGGTCAAAAAAAGAAAGCAAAACACACTACATTTCCTCCATTCTTTTGACAGTAAGTAACTGATAAAGAGTTTGTTTTGTTGTGCTGACATGAATTTGGTGTTTCTGTGATAGAAACTCACCAGCCTCCAAAGGTCTTGCATATGAAGAGTTAGATTGTCCAGTGATACCTGCACACTATGCACAGAATCACCCATGTGTCCACAGTGTGCTGAATGGTTACCTTCTCCACATTTGCTGTGCAATCCAATAGTCTATCTATCAGAGCACTCAAAGAGTATGGGTCTTATTACTGAACTCTGCAACTGCCTGTAAGACACTCTAGCATTAATATTTTCAGTTCCATTAACTGCTATCACATGTCTCCTATTCATTACCCAAGTGGATATAGTCTGGGGAATTTAAGATGGCAGCGGAGTGATAAGCAGTTTATCTCTACTGCTCCTACTGACCACTGAGAATATCAGAAACTTAACCTGCTGAATATGAACATTTTCACTTTAACTTGGCTGAAATGCTGCACAATCAAGTTGTTCAGAAATGGGAGCCTTTTGAGAGTAAAAAGATGCTTTACAAATGTAAAAAAAAGCAGCTAAGTATGAAGACCTGCCCAGACTGCCATTATATTTAATTAATAACAAAGAAAAGGATGCTTCTACCATGCAAAAAAGTACTGAAAATTATTTAAATATAGCAGACAATCAGGAAATTATACTAAACAGGACACGATGCTAGAGTCAGTAGAAGATATTACAGCATAGCAGCCTATGCCATTTGTAAATAAGCCTTTTTTTAGATAGAAATTGTCATTATCAAGAAAAATGCTTAACTAATATAAATATTAAAATGAACATCAAACCTTTTAAAGACAATTCAGTGATTCTTTCAGAAAAAAAAAACAGATGAATCTGAGTATGAGAACTTTATTAAATAAAAAGAACTAAGCACCCTGGCAAATCACCTTCAAAAGTTACATCATAAGGCTTAGTTTAGTCATTAAATAATTCAGCTATATGTGTTAGACCAATTAAAAACAGAATCAAGTTAACAAGAAAAACATGAATTAATGACACAGCAAAACTAACCCTCTCACAAACCCTTGGGAAAACCTTTTTTAAATCATGTTACACTGTATTAGTTCATATTACTATCTAGAGGCCATATAAATACGATATATAAACAATAATAAATGCACTTAATAGAAATAACTACCAAACAAACCAAGTGAGCGACAGTTAGAAACTCCAACAATAAAAACAACATGGACTGCCACTAAAATGTCTGAGCACCACAGAGTGCATGTCATATTATGGACGAAAGCGCTAAGCCTATTTTTTTTAATTAACCTTTTGGATCTAACGTCTCTGGTGTTCGGACATTTTAGTGACAGTGTGTGTTGGTTTTTACTTAATAGAAATTTACCTTCTTATAAATACAAATTGATTTAAAGGGAAATAGTCTTGGAATAAATATTTCTTTAAAAGTTAATGGTTTAAGCCTTTAGGTTCAAGTGCATCATACTCAAAAATAAACCATGCTTCCTTTTTTAACAATGCTTCAGAAATATTATAAAGTAATTTAAAAGAAAAAAAGAAGAGATGCATAATAAAAATGTTAGCTGCTCAAAACTTTTCTTATGAAATTCAAAAATATGCAGTGCCATCAGACTTGTGGCTTTAACATGTTTTACATCAAGTATATGTTCTTGTACCCACTTTTCTACTGGTCTGCTAGTTTGTCCTACGTAATATTTATCACAAACACAACCACTGCAGTTTTATAACAGTCAACATTACCAGGGCGAAAATAAACTTGTGTCCATTTGTATAAAATTCACCCCTTTATCTACATATATGCAAATAGAACAGCATTTTCAAGAAGGGAAAGCAGGTTCCTCTACCCTCAAATAAGAATGCACCAGAAATATACCTGGAGAATTATGATACAACATTATTAAGTTTAAATTCTTAAAAGATTCCTCAGAATGGTGTTGTCAAAGAATATGGGTAATCCCTTCTACAGGAGGGGTATACTGTGTAATAAAATGTGTACCCTCCTTTTAAATTTTTTCTCTCCCCTACTCTTATATGACATAAAATATCTAATATTCCCTACGCTGTTCTGCAATCATATCCAAGTACCACACATTACACAATCTCTGTACTATATTATCAGCTAATTCAAAAAATTCTTCTTCCTTAGAACACAAGCCACTTGCCCTAAAAGCTAACAGAATATACTGAATGAGTATTCAAAGCGTCCAAAAAGTATTAAGTGCAGTAGGTTTGCTATACATAGTCAAATTCATGACACCATTTTTAATAAAAATCTACACATCTCAATAAAACATAACTTCTTTATATATCATATGAGTAAAGGGGAAGCACAGATTTTTATTATGTAGGTGTATCATAAATTTATCAAACAACCTAGGTGTTCCCCTAAAAATAAAAAAAAATAAATCCTCTATAAAATGCCTATGAAAACTACATTATTTTTATAATAAGAACGCCGATTAATAAATGTTTCCTCAAATTTTCCAAAAAATAAATTTTCAGCATGATGCCAGGGTAATCCTATGGGCTAGGCTTGTAAAGGCTCCAGGGCCATTAGCCTAGTACACACCTATGAACCTATAACTCAGGGCATATTTGGCATCCACTGCGTTGCTACAAATTTGCTTAAAATAAAAGCAAGTATCAAAAGGAAAACAATTATTAACTAAACAAAATGAATATCTGACACTGTCCATCTCTAAAAAAGTACACTATGGCTTCTATTCCCTGTTCATACTGAATAAAAGAATACGAAAAAGAATACTGCCAGGGAACATTCTTAATAAGCCATAATAAATGCAAGCTATTGTGTATTTATGAAGCCAGCTGGAAACATCATATCTAGAAAAGTTCCCAATTTCTCTAGGGGACCTTCTAGATGGGAAACTATAGCTTTCCCAGGGGAATCACTTGTACTCTCATGCATTTTGGGAAAAGCATAACAAAAAAAAAAAATCATCCCTGAAAAGAAGCACCTTAGACCTCAAAGTGAGATCTTGAAGAAACAACTGATCTCAGAACTTTCAGAATGTTGCCTACAGCTCAAAAAGTATTTATCTTCACTTCTGGCCCCTCAATATTTTTCAAATTATAACACAGAAACAGATCCCTATGATCTCAAAAATCCTGCTTCCAATGAAAAAAATCACACAGACCTATTTATAGAAGACTTTTGAATCAAACAGAAACAGCATATATGTGAAGGGTCACACCCCCCCCCCCCAGATTTACTATTCCTCTGTGCAGGACCAGCTTAGTCCTGCACGGAGGCAGCCTTTTTGGAGCAGGACGGCAGTGTGCCATGCATAGTAATGAGGCATACTGCCTGAGCTCCTAGGTTTACATGGATTGTGTAATGTGCAGGGGGCATGTCTGAGAGCAGAGCTCTCAGAATATACACTCCCCCGCAATGAAGAACAGCAGAAAGGAATATGAAATGAGCGAGACCGCTCATAGGTGACCGCATATCCCCACCAACAGTCCCCCTTGTGTACAACAGCAACAGTATATATAAATAAAATGAGGAAACCCTTTATTTTTTTTTTAAATCCGATTAAAGCTAACCGTAGGTGAGCAGGTGTGCCCATCGCTTAGCTACGGTTAATGCAGCTTAAATGGCTGAAGAGGATAGCAAGGAAGATATATACAAATGAAACAGCATAGCAATAGAGTAGTGGGCAAAGCATTCACCTTACGAGCAGGCATTCATGGTTCGAGTGCCACTGCAGCACATTCCATTTTACATGGCAAAGCATGTTATGAGTAATATTTATGTTGCATAACCCACAAAATAACATATTTTCATGAACTGGAGTACTGCAGTAAATTCACATGTGAGGTGTCAGTGTCATAATGAATAAGGCACTAGTAAGCAGGTTTAAGCACAAATAAGCACCAGTAAGCATATTTAAGCACTAGTAAGCGGGCTTAAGCCTGTTTGCGCGGCAGTAAGCAATGCCTACACTGGTTAAGCAATTGTAAAGCTAACTCTCTGTAAGCAGATGTAACGGCAGGATAGCAGTGCTTACCATTGCGCAAACCTGCTTACAAATGCTCAAAGGTGCCTTAATCACTCTGTATCCAACGGCCCTTATTCCACCCATCAACAAAATAAACAGCCACACAGGTCTCGAACCCAGTACCCTATACACCATAGTCACAGTAGTTAACCACCAAGCCATTGCAGAAGTATAGAAAAATGAGGTATCAGCAAACAAGCCCTCACCATAGTAAAACAAAACTGAACCTGTGGAAGGAATCAGTATACAGTCATATGTTCCATAACCTACTACATAACATAAATATGTGAACTGGACTACAGCAGCAAGCCCAGAAGTGAGGTGCAATTATAATAGAGTGTTAAAGTCCCCAATAAAACACAAGGACCCCATAGAGTGTACATACACATTAATCATGGATACCAGGAATACATATAAGGTGTAATGAATAATAACTCAATGCCAAAAAGGAATTAAAATGCAAAGTCTAATGCGAGCAATACTAAGCATTGCACAGGGTAGCTTAGGAGGTGTAAGCAATGTGTAGGGCAGCTAACTCATTGTTCCCAGTGGTATGCCAACCATAGAAAAGCAGGTTTGCCCATAGCCTAGCCTTTTCAAAACCGGCCAATCACAGAAAAGTGCGGGAAATTGGCCCTACTTAAACCCAAGAGGTGGGAATACATCTCATAACTGGTTGTAGCTTTCCCTTGCAGGCACTATGGCAGTAAGGGGAGAAGGTATGTGCTTTTGGGTGCAATGCTGGTGCATCCAAGAGTCCAAGGTCATAGCAGGACTCCTTGTCAAAGATCATGATCAGAGACAGCTGCAGGGCCAATACCAGGGCTCCCAATATAACGCGGAGGCCTGGGACCATCTCACCCATGACCTCACCAGTGCCACTGGTATACCCCGAACTAGTGAGCAGATCAGGCACCACTATGCCCATCTGAAGCAGCTTAAAGGAACCTCTTGGAGGAGTGGCTTCAAGAGGCTAGAGCAGCAAGGGATGTTCCAGTCGTGTGTAAGTATCACCCCAGTATGTGTGTAATACTTGCCAGCTCAGGTATATCATGGATATGTATGGCTAGTTATTCCTCTTATGTCCCCCTCAGCTGCAATGGAGTGGGCCACGAACCAGGAGGCCAACATCAGTCGCCTGGCGAGGTTGCAATACGAGGCAGGTCAGTAATACTCATGCATTTACTGTCACAGGAAATAAAACTAAAAATAGTAGTAAATTAATTGCCTGTATAAAACCTGCATTGTTCAAGGTAAGTACTGCATACATTAGAGAATATGGCAGGAAGAGTCTCATATTGTTTGTATGTCAATAAAATTGTAATAGCCTGATAAAACAGGTCTAACTGCTGGACTGCATGTCTATATTCTGGTATCATATGGTAATGTAGATTTGCAATCATGTAATAGTACTGTTTTAGTAAGCACTCTGTTACCCACACCATGCACCATACATTGAATGTGTAGGAATGCCTGTATATGACAGGTGTAATCCCCAGAGGCCATTTAGTACAACTGAGAGACACATAGACAGTAAACAGGGAAAATGCAGACAACAAAAACTGAATAGCACATGCAACTGAGATGTGAACTGTTGTTATTTTAGCACACACAGCCACGGTTCGAATCCTGCCAGTGGTAGTAGTCTGCATACAGAAGCATACCCCACAACTGTACAGATATGTCCAGAATGTCCAGTAAAGTGGCCAGTATATGTTGCCTATCAACCTGTCCCCCTGGGAAATCAGTGGGATGATCCCAGACGTATAGGCAGCAAACAGGAAATACAACTGATTGACACACATCTGTGAGAACAAAGCTGGCACACAAGTAACTCCCCAATACCTTACGTGAGTAAGAAGCCACATATGTCCCATTTACACCCCAGCTTGTCAAGCTGTGGTCAGAGTGTGTACAGTAACAAAGTGAGATGTATGTGCATAATAGTAATGTGTAATCTGGTACTGTATGTGGGAACAGTCAGGTAGTGCTGATAAACATTCCTTTCACAGGTCTGTCAGATACCAACACTGTGCCCAGAAATAGAAGAATGATATGCAGTTGCTCTGAATAATGAAGTATTACACATCACTGTCGCCCACACTGTCCTACACCAACACCCACATGATGTTCCTAGTTATAGGAGTGTGTTTCCATGCAATTGGCTATGGGAATGTTACCACAGCTGTTCCACATGCAGTCAGCTAGTGGGGTACTACAATTCATGCACAGGCCATCAGCTGATCATGAGCATCACTTACAAAACACAAGCTGCTGCCTAAGCAAAGTAGGTGTACTTCTCCACATCCACCAGAGAGGGAGTGAGAGAGACAGACAGAGACAAAGTAAGACAGGGAAGGGGTAGGAGAGTAAAAGCAAAGCATGTTTATATCACACACTTACCAGTACAGGGTTTCAAACCCCTGCCTGACTATGTATTGCTATTACATTTCTATGCAGTGATTGCATGCACCACAGAGCTTACATGCTGGAAAGCTGTCCAAAGGTATATTTGATGGTGAGTGACATCAGCAACAGTGATAAAGGAGGAATAAGGTAGGTGTAGTACATGTGCCTGTCCACAAGAACAGGTGTCAAGGACGACACAGCCACACTCTCTCAGGGACTCACACATATTATCACAGTTGGCAAGATCAGGATTAGAATTCCTAACTAACTAGTTTGCTACACTACAGTATTATGCAGGTATCACATGCACCACAGTGATGGCTGATATATGGGTAAAGAGTATGTCAAGATGACTGACATCAGAAGGCATGCTTTACTAGGGCAATGGGAGGTGTAGTGAGTATGAATGGCCTCCAAATCATTAATCCCCACACACACACAAACACAGGTTTGCCAGTACGGACATGCATGGGTTCATTGTTTCACAGGTGTGTAGCGGTTGACAGTTGACTGTGCCAGAAGGGTGTACAAGGATATGCAAAGGTTATACCTTGGCATCAGGCCACATGACAATGGTCTGCAGTGTGGCTCAGAGGTGTAGTCTCTGGATTGGCCCACACAGGTGGGTATTGTATTCACCATCCACTCATCTGTGTTACTATTGTGGGTGGCCAGTGCTGTGCAATGCTTGCCATGTATGTGTTCTATATTCCATAACATGGATGGTGTCTGGGATGTGCACACTTCCCACATGCATGTTTTGTGACATGTGGAAGTGTACCTGGGGTATCTGAGGCATGTTGTGTGGAAAGATCATTATCATCTGATGTGGCATTCCTGACCTCATGTGGTGAGTACTGGCAGTGGAAACCAGGTTGACCCTGCACCTACATTGACAGCATGATACAGGTATTTGCTGGTGTTAGTGGCATCTGTTCATACAGGGCATGTGTATAAGGTATGGTATTTCCTTTGTGGGTTACATTTGCTGACTCTACAGTTGTTGGAGGCATCCAGTTGGGAACATAGCAAAGGACCACTGTATGCAATGATTTGCCTATTGTAGGGATGGGACAGGGTGCCATGTCCTCTGTAGTCCACTGCAATCATACCATGGTTATTATCCATGGACAATATGCAGGGATCTACCAACATAGTGGTTGTTGCCTAGCCAAGTGTGTTCGTGTATAAGACATGGGTGGAGAGTGTTCTCTGGGAAATACAAGGGTTGCCTATATTGTTCCCCAATCCATAATGTCATATGTAGGGGTATGGATTGTCTACACCAGCCTCTCTGCTGTTTGACATCTGTTGTCCTTGTAAGGTGGACAATGTGACATATAACAGGCCCACCATATAAGAAATTTGCAAAACCAGCTCCACAATGACTGATGTTATTCCACACTGACAGCTACCTCCACACAGGATACTGATGATCAACACACACACACACACACACACACACACACACACACACACACACACACACACACACACACACACACACACACACAGTTTCACAGTTGCCATGTCTGGGATTAGAACTCCTACCTAACTAGTACATTACATTACAGCATTACACAGTTATAGCACATGCCACAGAGCTTACTGCATTACTCCTTCCCCAAAGGTGTATTTCAAAGTGAATGACATCAGCAGGCTTGCCAAAGTAGGGCAATGGAAAGTGTAGTGACTGTGAATGGCCTCAAAAGCATTGATCCCTACACAGACAAACACACACAGAGTTTCACAGTTACCATGTCTGGGATTAGAACTCCTACTTAACTAGCACATCACACTACAGCATTATACAGATATAGCATGCACCACAGAGCTTCTTGGGCTCCTCCTTCCTAAAGGTGTATTTCAAAGTGAATGACATCAGCAGGCCTGCCAAAGTAGGGCAATGGAAAGTGTAGTTCATAGGTTTATAGGTTCATAGGTTGGTACTAGGCTATTGGTCTTAGGGCCTATACAAGCCTAGCCATAACAATTCCCTGGCTATTTCTTCCCATAATATTTACTTCCCTGGACCCGTGTCTAGCAGGGTGGCTGACATGATCCCTGGGATGAATTTCCTATCTCCCATCCAATCATCAAGGTTCCTTTTGAAGAGGACCAAAGAGGCACTCTGCTTGACATGTATGGGCAGTCTATTCTAGAGGCTGGGGAGTCTCTGCATCAGGAACCCATCCCTCCAGTATGTTTTGTTCATTGTGATGACAAGGTTTAGATCCCTGGAGTGTGTGGCTCTGAGGGACTGAGATTTCTTTAAGTGTAGCATGTCCAACAGCTCTGGGTTTGACATGGCCTTGTATGTTAAGCAGAGATCACCTTTGAGTAGACAATATGTGACAGAGTATAGCTGGATGATTTTTAGACAGTCAGCATAGGGCATCTGCTTTAGGCCTGTGATTTTTTTAGTGTGGTATTTCTGCAGCCTTTCTAGTTGTTGCAGATGTCTTGAGAGGTACATACCAAATAAGGTGTTGCATTTTATTCTGGGTCTACTGAGAGATGACTACAGTAGGACAATGACATCCTTTTTTCCAGATGAAAAATCCTTAGTGATATGGTGTGCCACATAGGCAGATTTCCTGACTGTTGTGGTGATGTGGTTATCGAAGGTGAGACCACTGTCTACCTGTGTCCCTAAGTCTCTTATCACACTTTCAGTGTTTAATGTACTGCCACTTATGTGGTAATTCATGGGTACATGTTTCTTTCCAAAGGGGATAACTATATATTTCTTGACTTTGAGCTTGAGCCCATGGCCCTGGCACCAAGCATGTGTTTCTGTAAGGCCCTTTTGTAGAATATCCACATCATTTGGGGTTTCAATAATGGCTCCCAGTTTGCAGTCATCTGAGACCTTTGTTAGCCAGAGTCCCTTAGTGTTGGCCTGTACTTCAGAGCAGTAGATGCCAAACAATAGCAGTCCCAGGGCTGAACCCTGCGGTACTCTAATTGTCACTTGTCTGGGGCTGGATTTGGAGTTGGCTACTTTTACAGTGTGGGTTCTGTCAGTAAGCCAGTTGACAATCCATCCAGTGATGTAGGGATTAATGCCCAGCTTAGTAAGTTTATCTATGATTCCAGACTAGGGGATGGTGTTGAAGGCCTTGGTGGGGTCCGGATAGGCTGTGTTGACCTCCTTACCCTCATCCACAGCTCTGGAAACTGATTCAAAGACATCAATTAGGTTCAGGAGACAAGATCGGCCCTTCACATACCCAACCTGGATGGGGTCCAGTGTTTGAAGGTTGCCAATGTCTTTGTTTATAAGTTCCATAATAATACGTTCCATGGCCTTGCAGATCAGGCTTGTCAGACTGATGGGGTGGTAGTTCCCAGGATCCAAGGTGGATCCCCCCTTGTGGAGTGGGATAAATGTAGCTGTGCGCCACTCAATGGGCATGAAGCCTGAGTTGAGGCTATGATTAAACATGGCACTTAGGTGAGGTGCCAGTTCATTTTGTAGTTCATGTAGTACATAGCCTGGGATGTTGTCTAGTCCCATGGATGCTGTATTCTTAGCTTTGCAGAGTGTGGGTTTTACCTGTGTGGCCGTTATTACCAGAATCTGGCAATCTGTCGGTATTGAGATGGGCCCTTTAGGGGGTGAGAGGGGGTGCAGTTGGCACAGAATTGATCTGCCAGGATATTGGCAATATCCTTGGGATCAGTATATTTAATGCCATTCTGTTGTAGCTCAGAGAAGCTCTGAGCATTGCCATTTAGATTCCTGACATAGCTATAGCACAACTTGTGGTTGTCTTTGGAATCTTTGGATATATTATTTTCATAACTAGCGTTGGAGGATTTTATGTGGGATCTCTGCTTCTTACTGAGGCTGGTAAGGGAGTTTTTTGCATCCTGGTATTTTCCTCTTTTCTGCGACAGATTCTTCCTTTTGTTATAAGGTTTCTTTATGGTAGGGGACCACCAGATTGGCCTCCTTTTCTTGGAAGAGAGCATCTTGGTTCTATTTGGGATGGCATGATTCACACACGTGTGGATGTGCTCGTACAGTGCCTTAATGTAGGATTCAGCACTTGAACTTTCAGTTCCCATCTGCATGGGTATCATGAAGTTTGTCACTTCTGACCTGTGTAGCATGATGTTGGCTTTGGAGATGTTTTTTACAGAGATTTCCTTACTGGAAGGTGGGGGAGGGATGTAGATGTCAAGGGTGATTAGCTTATGGTCCGACCTGACCACCGAGGGGGTGACCACAGGTGTGGAGCATCGATTTCCCATGTTGCTAATGACCAGGTCTAGGATATTGGAGCCCTTGGTGGGACTATGGGTTAGTTGATTCAGGGCATTGAGAATTATGAATTCCAAGAACCATTAGGCAAAGGTGTTGGTACACAAGTAGTTTTACCAGTTAATGGCAGGGTGGTTGAAAACACCCAGTATTAGGTTGTTTGGTTGTATCTTAATATTTTCCAGTATGTTTAGAAATGTGTAGTGAGAATCCTGGGGCATGGTGGGGTATCTGTAGCAAGCTATACAATTTGGATTGCAGTCTTACCTAGTGTTAGTTGCACCTGGAGAATTTCAGATGCATTGTGTTGCTCAACTAGCCTGGTGGTGTGAATATCCTTGGTGAATGTGGACATTCCTCCACCTTTAGTGTTTCGGTCCTGGTTTGGTGGCCGACAGGTGTGGTAATAGCTGTAGCCTGGTATTGCAGGGGTGCTGTCTGGAGTCTTGGACTAGGTCTCTGTTACTGCTCAGACATCTATCTTCTCCATATTTAGGAGTGCCTAGTGACTGTGAATGGCCACAAAAGCATTGGTCCCTACACACACACACACAGTTGCCATGTCTGTGATTGGAACTCCTACCTAACTAGTACATCACACTATAGCATTACCCAGTGACTGTGAATGGCCACAAAAGCATTGATCCCTACACACAACCAACCACACACAGTCACTATGTCTGGGATTAGAATTCCTACTGAACTAGTACATCACACTATAGCATTACACAGTTATATTACACACCATGGCGCTTATAGGGCTACTTCTTTACCAAAGGTGTATTTCAAGGTGAATAACATCTGCAGGCTTGCCAAAGTAGGGCAATGGGGAGTGCAGTGTGTGTGAATGGGCCATAAACCATTCATCTGGAAACACACACGCAACACTCACACACAGGTTTACATTTAACAGGTATGTGTATACAACTGCTAGATGAATAATGACTTGTACAGTCATGTTACACAGTTATCACAAGCACCACAGACACTATAGTACTGAGGGATACCAGAGGCAAATGTCTACAGTGATTGACATTTGCACATTATGTGGATTTAGCCAACTGGATGTGTGCTGGGTGGGACAGGCCTCATGATGGGAGGCTCTTTGTCACTGTCTGTCACTCTCTTCCACAAATCTATGTATGTGTAAGTTTGGCCTATTATAGTGTGTTGTCCTCGGATATATGTGTGTATTACTATCCAATGTGTGTGCAAAGCATGACTGGTGTGCAATGTGGAGTGTGTGTGCTCAAACATCTGCGACTGTCAGATATGTATAGTCCACTGTTGTTGCCAGACATGGGCTTCATTTCTCTAAGTGTGGGAGCATGCCCAGTATGACCTTCTGTACTGAATGTGTGAATCCATTCCAGGTAGGTTGTACTCCAGTGCAGGCTATTGTGTTCTACACCTACAGCTAGCAACCTGTTTCTGCAGGATATCTGTAGATTGGTTGACAATATCGGGTCACAATGGGCAAAGGATAGTGGGTTACTGTAGGTAATTGTGTCTGTGCTGCTTTTGCTGCATGGTTTTGGTGTTAGCAGAGATATTCAGACATATGTACTGTTTTACACTGCGATGTTTTATGTCATCAACTACTGTCAGGTATACATATTTGCTTGCAGTAATTTCCTGGGGAACACAGGGTGAATGAAGGTGTGTCCAGTATTGTGGTCTGCAGCCTACATATTCTTGCACAATCATGCCATTCTGGAGTAGAAGCTGCAGGCACTTGCTGATGGGTCTGTGTAAATGGTTCAGCACCTTGGTACAGTGGTGGCTGAGGATCCCATGCTTGTACATCCATCAATGTGACAGTATTGCCATATCCTGCTGTGGCCATACCTCACAGCTATACAAATTCACACAGGTTACCCAGATGCAGGGCTCCTATTTCTGGTCATTACCCCTTCACATTGTGGTTTACAAGCAGATTTGTAGCCACCCATTCCTGTGTTTGCAGGCAGGGATTGTATGTGCACACAGCTGAGTTTCTGACTTCACACACGTCATGGCGTCCATGCTTCTACCCCCCCCCCCCCGTTATTCTATGCTCTTCCAAACATTATGCAAACATTATCTGATAAGTTCCCTATAGTTATCACTTCATCCCAGCAGTATTTAGGGGTTGGTCCACAGTTCATGCAGTAGGACATGGTGGACATGCTACTGGGATTTGTCAACATGGCCTTGCATTTCTGTTCTGTGCACTGTGTTATGTTGTTATTTTCGAGTTCATGAAATAACATACATTGGCAGTACGGGTGAGACACAGGCCTTTGACAGAGGACTGTAGGGCATTTGATAATGATGCAGGCCATCTGTAGCAGGACATTGCATTGTGTCACTCCTACAGTCCCAGGCTGCAAGCTACTATATTCCCCCTGGGGTGACAGGGTAGGTGTACAACATGTTAATGTCAATAGTTTCTGTCCATATTGATCTAGTGATGTGGATGCTGGCAGGGAGCTTCTTACAGCTAGGGACACACCTGCATGGGACACCTCTTCAGCATGCTGCATTCTGTGGCTATTCCCATACAGAGGTGGGTGTCGTATTGTACTCATTCCCAACAGCAGGGATAAGACCTGTGAGGTACCTGTGGCTGATGGTGGGGTGAGCTGGGTGCATGTGTGCTATGGAAGCTACTTGCAGCTGACTCACAGATATACACGGGGCATTCCACTTATGCTGGCTTGTGCAGGGACATCAGCGGTTTCTCAGTACTTCATACCTGTGACTTTTGTGGTCTGCCAGTGTTTGGCCAGATGACATCAGTATTCCATACTACAAACCCAACTAATGTGCTGCTAACCTGTATGTACAATTCCAAAGGTGTGTCCATTTGACAGTAACATCTTATACACTCTCTGTCTAAGGTACTTCCACCTGTGTACTGTTTGCATGTCTGGGCCCACATTCATGCCATGTCCATCTTTCAGATGGTGACAGATATTACATCCGAACAATTAGTATGACTTACTGCTAGAATGTGTCTTGCTGGGATGCATTGTGTTTGGCACTGCAGTTGTGAGAACTTGGCCCTGTCATCGGCAGTAGTGGCCATTGGCCACCAGGACACAACCCACCATGCCTACATGCTAACCACTCTCACACAACATACAACACACACCAACCTACCACACACAAAGCCCTACATATTGTACACATGCTACAATCTATCCTGCTACTTTGGCCGGCTCAGGTAATCTGTGCTCCACTGTTATTATACCTACACATACATGTTGCTACATTTCTACATAGGATTGTGAGGGGGGGGCACACCTGACAACTATACACATTTGCTATGACTGTACTGGTATTTCAGGTACTCCATTTCATTCTGTATTCTGACCTATCATGCACACTAGTGGCATATCAGTGTACTACAGTTCTTAGGTTTTATTGACCTACATTTCAGTTTCAGATTTCTTACCCTTCAGATGTAACTTCCCACTGCCTCACCTATTATAGTCTGTCTGTGTAGGTCTGGAGGGGGGCTGTTCTCCATAGCCATCAATCAGAGGCCTTAGTACAGCCTTTCTTTGTGTGTTTTTACACCTGTCCTGCTTACTGAGACTCTTGTTGGGTTTGTGACCCTCACTGACTTGCATGTGTGTGTCCTATGGACACACATTTGGCCCACCACATTTCCTGCAGTGGGTTTTGTCACCTTGTCTAGTACTGGCTACTATGTTGACACCAGTATTTGTTACAGATTTCATGCTGTCGATATAGGTGTCTACCATCTGCTGGCATCCCATTCAGCCACCCGATTCCCTTGCATGCTCACATCCATACCATAGATACAACTAGCAGAACATACTACTCCATTCAGCAATTGATAGGGAGAGTGACTTACCTTGTGGCTGTGCCAGTATTGAGTATGGTGCTGGAGGGATAACTATGTCAGATGCACATAGTACACTCCCTATACATGGTGAAGCGCATTTAGTGTCATGCTTGGCATCGCTTTTACTGTATGTGTGAGTAAGAGAGAGGTGTCATTCCCTGGGTTCCTACCGTGTCAGTATATGTGCTATGTGTAGCCTCTTTGCCAAGGCCTGGGCACACTGGGCATGCCCTCTTCTGCCTACTGGGGCAGGCTCAGGTTGTTCTTCCTCTGAGTCACTCTGTGTCTGTGCAGGCCTTGGCAGTGGTGGGGGGCTGTGTGGCCCTGGCCCATGCTGTTCCTGCTGCAGCTGTTTCCACAGGATCATATTGTGTAGCATGGCACATAGGATGACAATTTGGGTACGTGTAGCTGGTGAGTACTGCAAGGCTCCACCAGATATGTCCAGGCACCAGAACCATGACTTGAGCATCCCAAACACATGCTCTATTATGATTCTGGTCTGTGCGTGTGCCTCATTATGGTGTTCTTGTTCGGGTGCGTATGCATTTCTGATGGGTATCATCAGACACAGCTCCAGTGCATAACCAGCATCCCCCACTGGGTGGCCATATGGGATGTCCCCATTGGCAAATCTCTGGTACAGCTATATCATATGCCAGATGTGGGAGTCGTGATATCTTCCAGGGCTGTCAGCACACATACACATTCATTATAATGCCCTGGGCATCACACACGACCTGGCAGTTGATGGAGGGGAAGCCCTTGCAGTTTATGTAGACTCTACCCCACTCACTGGGTGGTGCTTTGATGTGTATGTGCATGCAGTCTATAGCACCCACTACCTCAGGGTATTCTGCATTTTGGTGGAAGAGATGCATATTGCTGGTCAATGCCTCACGGGTGTTGAGGAAATATATGTGCTCACAGGCATGTGGTGACATGGCATCCAGCAACTGGTGGAGTACCCTGGATGCTGATGCCAGTGAGAGCCCCATGATATCCCCAGTTGGCCTTTGGAATGTACCTGTGGCTAGTATTCTTAAGCCTACACATACCTTGGTATCCACTGGGATGGGTTCCCCTCTGTTGGTTCTGTGTGTGAGGCATGGCCAGTACAGCTCAACAATTTGCTGTAGGAGGTCCCTGTCCACCCTATAGTGCTCCACTGTCTCCAGCTCGTGTAGACCCTGTAGGTTACCCTGGGTCTGTACACTCTTCACCTTCTCCTCACCGTGGGTTGGTCATCAGCATTCTCATCCTCAGCACCCTCAGCCTCTTCCACATGTTGATTTATGATAGCTGCTGCAGCCCATATCATTTTGTTGCTTTAGTTAGGTAAAATTTCCCCATTAGTGTACACTGGTGGTGTACAGTTTATGGGAAAAACCAGAGGGAAAGGTGTTTGCATAGTTTATAGTAGTGTGCTGGGCTGGGCTGCTGCCTGTGTAATTGGCTGATTCTGATACATTTCACCTGCCAGCTATGCTAGTTCTCCTTGATTACCTTCCTACTGCTGTTTACCCTTCCCACTGCCTTCCTGTTTAAGCCCCAAGGTGCACAGCAGTGCTCAGATGTGAACGGAGCTGCTGTTTCCTGGTTTACATTTTTTTTTTGGTTGAAAACACCCATTTAGGCAATGTAAAGCATGCTTGGCAGCTTCAGACACACCCCATTCCTTAACTCTGCTCTGCTAAGGGCAAACCCAAGCCACAGGACTCCAATAAGCTTACAGTATGCCTGACACACCCCTCTACAATGTCAGCGACCTCTTAGGCTTGCACCATGGTCTTCCTGCACCTACATGGTTGGGTACAGGCTAGCCATAAGGGGAAATCTGTGATTCAGTTTAATTCCCCTCATTTGCATAGGATTGCCTGCTAATGCCTAGTTTCAAGTCCCACACTGAGCCTTGCCCCATAGCAACCACTATTCACTGGCCTTGCTGTCTTCTGCCTGCCATTGACTATAATGGCAAAATTGTGATTTTGCAGAGAAAGCTTTTTACAGGGTTTTTCTTTTATTTTCTGGCAGATCCAGTTTGTGTGCCACTGCCCTACACTTAAACGGCCAAAATCGGCCAAATAAAAATAAAAGTTATTTTTTTCCAACTGTTTTCCATGTCAATGGTCATATATTTGGCCATTGGCATGCTTTACACATTATATACACCCTTTATTTGGAGCTGTCATGGCTCCATTTTGTAGTTTGCAGGAATGTACTCGGTTACTAACCAAGTACATTTCTGCAGGTTACAATACTCCTGCACGGACAGCTGCCAGCTTCCTGGATCACTAATTCACCTCATTTGCATGGGTTTCACCTGCAAATGAGGTAATTAGCATAAAGGAGCTGTGTCCGTGCAGGAATAGTGCAGGAGTGCTCGTGCACATCCGGGGAGCTTGTTCCTCGATCTCTCGGTGGCATTTTGTTTCCAGCAGCTCCTGCACTATTCCTGCAGAGCTTGCTGAATCCTGGGGATTGTCTTGTTACTTCCTCTCAGATCAACAGCAGTTTGTGAAGAACCTTGAGGAAGCTATTGCTAATGACACTTAAGAATTACAAGGTGGCAGTGGGTTGGACATTTGCATTGATGAATTCATAGCAAACTTTAACAAGTCTCTCAACGTATTGATCTGGTACTGGTATATCTGCATGTAAACAAACATAAGGTAATTTCTGTAATGGCTTCATTTACTGCGACATAATTACAAGAAAGCACCTTGCACATTATACAATCTGGACAACTGACAACGTCCTAGCACTGTAACTCGCACTGGAACTTTATGATCAGAAATTACTTTAGTTGAATCTTGATTTATTCTCTTTCACCTTCATTTGAGACAGAGTTCTTATTGTTTTGTCATACAAAAAATTCTGCTTGTGTTGTCTAGCCTGAAACTCTTCTGCAGCTGTCTGTTTGCATTTGATTATCAGTACAGGAAATGATGCTTATCACTTGGTTTTAAGTCCCTGTCCCATAAGTAAGTGCACCAGTGAGAGTCTCCTGGATTGCAATCGAGTGTTTCCATATTTGGAACGCTAGGCAGGTAATAAGTAGCAAAGTGTTTATTAGAATACACAAAGCTTTCAGGCCAATGCCCTTCCTCAATGTGTTATGTACCAAACTGCTATTCAAATACATTTAAAGTAAAATCTTCATGACACAGCCCAATCAGAAAAAGACAAGAGATGGCCAACTGAGAACAGTGAATTTTGAGAGTTCCATAAACTAGTATAATAATATAGGAACATTTTATTATTTTCAAGTTTAAAACATCAGAAGTCTATAGATAAACTACTAAACTACATAAATATCAATTTTGGTGGAGATATACAAAAATGCTCCTGTCAAGTAACTTGGAGATATATTGAGTCACTAAATATGAACAACTCAAGGAATTCTCATCCAGATGCTGCTTTGAAAAAAGAATTGCAATTGATGACATCTACCTCACAGGAACTATCTTTGAAAATGGATGGCTTTAAAAATTACTTAGAAAACCTCCAATTAAATTCTCAAAAACAGACTGATACTCTTAAGGAACTATTAAAAATAACAAATATAGAGACTTCTCTAAATTACATTGAAGGGAGTCTCAAAGAGGAATAAATTTCAAAAAGAATGTCTGCTTAATCAGAATACATGGCTGCTTAACAAAATAGAGAACTTAAAAAAACAGGGGAAGGAGAAACAACATAAGGATCTTTGGTCTGCCTGAAAACACTGAAGGAGAAGACATTATTTCATTCTTAACAACCTGGATTCCTGAATTTTTAGACTTGAAAGAGGGACTTTCATTTGGAAATGAAAGGGCACACAGAGCACTGAGGAAACCTGCTTCTAACTCAACAAATACTTCACCAAGATCCATAGTTATAAAACGTCTTTCATTTCTGGACAAGGAATTGATATTAAAATCTGCTTGGAGAAAATCACCCTTAAACTACAATCAAAGCCTGATAAGGATTGACAATGATTATTCTTCCAGAATACTAGAAAAAAGGAAAAAAGTCTGTCCAAGAATAAAACTATTGAAACAAAACAACATTAAAGCATAGCTGGCCTTTCCAGCCAAGATAAAAATACTTTTTGCCAATGAGATGAGAATATTTAATGACTTAGAAGAAGCTACTATATTCATCAAAAACAACAACATACTGTCTATCCCAGAAGAAATGGAATGAATGGCCCCTACTCTTAAAAGAATAAAATAAACAAATCCTTGGACTGATGCTAGAAAGAAGAAACAAAAAGCTGATTCCAAGATAGCTATCCCAAAAAAATAACTCTTACAACTACATCTCTCAAAGTATCAACTGATATGGTACATCACTCATCATCTGTTTTTATTTAAAAAAGGAGGGTTTCTTAAACAACTGAGAAACAGTAATTATTTATTCAGAATGTTCAAGGAGTCCAGTAATTCTTCACAAACAAAGATAGGTCAAGATGGGTTACCATTTACATTATACATAAGCCAAACAAAGCAACATATAATACAAACATAGAAGTTTCTATTCCCCTACTTGAACTCAACGAATACATATCTTGTTCATTTTTCACTGATTTTACTTATAATAATTTAAGTAATTAATTAATTCAACAAGGTACCATTCATCAGAGTTCAGGCTCAAACGTAACAAATTAGCATCATATATAATAGCAGTAACAGTAGAGTGTTTTGAAAAAAAATGTTGTCATGGAGACTAATGCCTTCTTCAGTCAAAGTATGATTTAGAAATATTATGTATATCCTGGTTAAATAATAGTAGGAAGCTCTTAGTACAAATGTCATCATTATTCTGTCTAAATATAGTTAATATCAATTATGGCAGGTATCACAACTATGAGTGCTGTTTGATCAATCCTGATATGGTGTGCGTGGATACAGCTGTGTCTGGCAGCTAGTACAAATGTCATTATTATTTTGTCTAAACATAGTTAATATCAATTATGGCAGGTATCATAGCTTTGAGACCTGTTTGATTAAGCCTGTCATGGTGTGTGTGGATGCAGCTGTGTCGGGCCGCTGTTGTATGTTGCCGTTTACATCTCTGGGAAGCTGTGTGTTGTGGCTTGTGATCAAGGTTTACTGATGCTTGTTATTAGGAAGAGACATTTGGTGTTTTAGCTTGGATCCAGCGGACGGGGGTGGATAAAACTGTGATTTGGAACATTTTGGGAGAGAATAGTTTGTTTATACATCTGCTGAGTGAGAGGTGGGAAGGCTGGAAGAATATGTTTTCTCTTGTTGTGGTGGTTTGTTGGGAGTTTTTTTTTTCTGTTTCTTCTCCTGACTGCTGCCTCGCTGAAAGGGAGGGAATTTAGGCTTGAAGTTGCAGTGAAGTGAAGCTTTGCTTCAGGTGCATCACGAGCCTCTGGTATGCAGTACAATCATACACTAACAGAAACAGATGCTCCCAGGTTGCTATGGTAATGGTGATAGAGTGACAATAATGCTTAACGGCTCCTAGGAGCCTCCGAGATGATTCTTGGCACTGAGGTTTTTGGTTTAAAAAAAATATATATATATTTATATATATATATATATATATATATATATATATATATATATATATATATATAAAATAAAGGGGCTGTTTAAACCACATGTACTCATAGTGATGGTCTCCCAACACACTGTTTAGTTCATTAACTTGATTCTTGATAAAAAATAAACAAATAAAAATAAGCGCAATTTTGTATTTAAAATGTATTTTGGTCCAAACACATTAAGGACTTACATAAGAGTGGAAGTCTGAGTTATTGTGAAAGACTAAGAGCACTTGGTCTTGTGCAGTACTCTTTGCAGTGGTCTGGGAGATGAGCTTGCTTGGACGTGTTGGGCATATGGAGACAGCTGATTCTAGGGGTGTTTGGGGTTGCCAGGAAGTGCTAGAGAGTCATCAGATTTCCTTCATGGACATATCTGTGGGAATGGAAGGTGTGTTGAGTGGTTCACTGGCAGAGTGGCCACTGCATGGAACAGGCTGGTAAAATGGAACAGGACAAATATTGGTTTGGATATTTTAAGAACAGCCTGGAAGCACACCACATGAACTAGTAAATGATATTCTGGCAAAACTGGATGTGCATTGTTGCCCATGCTTGAAGTACTGATATGTGTTTATGTAAGGATGGAAATGTACTTATAACAAATAAGAAACTAGAAGGGTCTCATAATTTAAAGTCTATGGACTGTATAAACATACCGGACAAACCTAAAAAAGCTAGAAAATGCTGTGTAGACTCACCGAACACTCCGAAGCCCAAGTCTCAATTCCACTGAGAATACATTTATACCGAGTTGGACTTTGCATTCTCAGTGGAATTGAGACTTGGGCTTCGGTGTGTTCGGTGAGTCTAGACTGTATAAACATGCTTGGAAGGAGCTAATAATAAGAATAAGCATTACAGCTTGTGGCCTCTCAAATAACTAAGCAACAGTAAAAAAAAAAAACACACACACAGTAGTTATGTAATGTATGATTTTAGTAAATCTAGACATAAAATATATAATCGTCATATAAGATGAAGCAGTCTGTTGAATTTAGATATTAAAGACAGGCTTTAATAACATGGGCTTGTATATAATAACACAACTGTCTTAACTTGTCATAAATGACATACACTACATTGAACATCAAGGGAAAGCATGATGATTTTCTTATATAAGTAAATATGCATAACAAGTCATGTAATTGCTTTAACTTGAATTGTGTTTTGTAACCCATCTTGACCATATATAATACTTAAGCGGTTACCAAGGAAACTAATGTTTTATACATGACATCAAACTGACAAAGTTGTTCAAGAGAAACAACAGAAGCCTAAACTTCAAATGTCACAGAATGTAACAATCATATTCTGAACAAATAGTATTACATTGACAACAGACACTCAGTTTAATAACATGGACTTGTGTATAATAACACTACTGTTTTATCTTTTAATAAATGACATACACTATATTCAACATCAAAGGGAAGCATGATGATTTTCTCATATAAGTAAATGTGCATAACAAGTCATATAATTGCTTTAACTTGAATTGTGGTTTTGTAGCCCATCTTGACTGTACTTACTACTTAAGCTGTTACCAAGGTAAACATGTTTTATACATGACATCAAACTGACAAAGTTGTTCAAGGGAAGCAATAGAAGCCTTAACTAGGAATGTCACAGAATGTAACAATCACATTCTGAACAAATAGTATTAAATTAGCAATAATCACTCATAGGTTCATAGGTTCATAGGTAGGTACTATGCTATCAGCCCAAGGGCCTATGTAAGCCTAGCCAACAAGGTTACCTGGCTTACACCACCCAAGAAAGTTATTTTCCTGTGCCACTGTCGAGCAGAGACACAGAAGTGATCCCCGGGGTGTATTTCCTATTTCCCATCCACTCATCAAGATTTTTCTTGAAGAGTGCTAATGAAGAACTTTGCTTGACATAGATGGGTAGCCTGTTCCAGAGTATGGGAAGTATCTGGGACAGGAATCTATCCCTCCAGCATGTCCTGTTTATTGTGGTGACAAGCTTTAGGTCCCTAGAGCATGTTGCTCGGAGGGATTTCTTTAGGTGTAGCATGTCCAACAGCTCTGGGTTTGACATAGCTTTATATGTTAGGCAGAGATCACCTCAGAGTATGCGATATGCTACGGAGTAAAGCTGGGGTTTTTTTAGGTGGTCAGTGGAAGGCATTTGTTTGATGCCAGTAATCCTCTTTGTGAGGTACTTCTGTGGCCTTTCCAGCTGCTGCAGATGTCTTGTGAGGTACATTCCAAAAGGGGCATTGTACTGTATAATGGGTCTAATGAGTGTAGAGTAGAGGGGAACAATGACCTCTTTTTTCCTGGATGAGAACCCTTTTATGATGAGGTGTGCCACATAGAATGCCTTCCTGACTACTGTGGCGATGTGACTGTTTAACCTTTGTTTAACCTTGTTTAACCTTGTTTAACCTAACAGTTTAACCTTTGCTGATTATACAAAATAGAATAATGCCATTTAAATATAAAAAACTTTCAGTATATGCCATAAAATGGCAATTCATGAATATGGAAAGGGAACTTGTAATCATTAATCACAATAAGTGAAGTTGTTGTTTTTAACCTATAATTTCACTCATTTTATAATAATAAATGACAAGTATGAAAATCCTTATGTGTAGGAAATGGGGAGAAGAGGGATGCACTGATAATTAAAATGCACTTACTTTCATTAATGTTCGCATAAAACAAACTTGATGTTTTAAGTAAGTTAGCAACAAACAAAGTGATTACTTAAGTGCTGGCAAACAATGAAATATAACTTCTGATATATCCAGAAAAATTCATTGTATTATAAACATTAGGTATAAATATTATTACCATCTATTTATATTAAGTAATACGTTTTGAAAGACTTCATCAATAAGCATGAATATGTTAAATAACTATGTCTTATAATCTTTTACTGAAGTTTTATATATAATACATCCTACTTTACTATGATTGAATTGCTTGTCATCTATCTTTCATGTAAATATTAATTGCTTATACAATAAGTAGACATTTATATTGTATTAGAATTCTGTCTAAACTACAATAGTACTATATCTGTTCAAACTAATACAAATATTGCTTATTCCTATTACGAATATTCTCCATATGATAATTCAATTTATGGAGCTCAGATGTTCTGGATTGTCAAGGTATGAGTGATAATCTGATGGACTTAGGTTTATCCATCAGATTAGGAATGATTTTCATACCATGGCTAGTGTGGATCTTAGTTTTGTTAACATTTATTAATTTAAAATTGTTATTTCACAAAAACATTTTTAGTATGCCTGACCAAAACATTACTTTATTGGTAAACACTCAAAGTATAAAACTGATAGTTTCCTTTAAAAGCTCAAACATATACATTATAGTTATCAGAGAAAAATGTTTAATAGTCACAATAAAACAAAAAATACTTAGTCTAAATAACATAAGATGGATTTAACTTTATTATCTTTAAATACCAATAGCTTAAACAATCCTAGCAAGAAATCAAATCTACTCAAATATTTAAAACTGAACAAAGCACAAATTGTCTTCCTTCAAGAAACTCATTTCAGAACAAATAAGAATTATAAATGGAATCCTAAGGAATATATGATATTGGCACAATCCACTTATAAGACAAAGACAAATGGGGTAACTATTTTATGGAAAACAAATGTGAATAACCCAGAAATCATTTAGAAGTATGAAGATAAAGAAGGCCTTATGGCATTAGTAATAGTTAAATATAATAACAGAATATGGACCCTAGCCAATCTATACTGGTTCTCAGGCACTGGAACAGGAACTGTTAAAAAACACTTGTATTTCATTTCCAATAATTATAAAGGCAACTTAATATTAGGAGGAGATTTTAAATGTATATTTCATAGTTCTGAAACTATAAATAAAAGACCGCTACATACATCTGCTGTAGCAAAAGCTTTAAACAAGTGGGTAGAATAATTTTATCTTTTAGATACTTTCAAATTTAAAGAAGATAAATATCTGTTATTTTCCCATCAAGATCACAGATTTGGTACCCAAACTAGAATAAATAAAATATTTGTGACCCATGACTTACACTGTAAAATCATTAATTTCTCAATCACTCCCTGCCCCTTTTCATACCATAATTAATTGATACTAAAACTTCAAAATGGGTACAAACCATTAATCTTTAACTCCAAAATTCTAGCATATATAACCAAAATTAAAGATTTCAAACCCTAGTTATTATCTGAATTACAGTTCTTCTTAGATATTAATTACACCACAGAGATAAATAAAATAATGATACGGGACTCATTAAAAGCTTGCATATATGGTAAAACCCTGACTTGGTATACAAAAAAAAATCAGAGAATGGGAGTCTGAATTATTAGATCTACAATCCAAACTTTTATTAGTAAAAGCTGAAAAAAATCAAAATCATTTGGAGAGGGAAAAAAGTAGAAGTACTAAACAGCAAATACAATGAAATTTTAACACATAAAATTAGTTTAGCTTTATAAAAACAAAAAAATTAATACCTTGGCCACTTTTCCCAAATATCTACATAATTTATCCACAAGAATCAAAATGCAATCAAAAGCTAATAACATTAAAAGTATCTTCCATGAAAAGAAAGGGAAAATGTCTCAGATATAGGTGACATTCTCAATGTCTATAGAAATCACTATATGGAACATTTCCAAAAAGAAAATATATATATTGATCAATTAAATCTAGATGAAAAATGTTCCAATATAAAAAATACCAGAAAAATTTAAACTAGATCTGTAAGCACCTGTATCCTATAAAAAAATTACAGATACAATAAAAGAGAGTCTTCTTCTTCTTCTTTCAGCTTTTCCCAGTTAGGGGTCGCCACAGCGGATCACCTGTCTGCTCATGATTGGCAGTGGAGTTTTACGGTGTCGAGTTGCCAACCTGGCACCCAACCTTCCACAGAAGGCACACACACGCATGCACTCACTCACGTCTAGGGCCAATTTAGAGTGTCCAATCCACCTACAGCATGACTTTGGGATGTGGGAGGAAACCGGAGCACCCAGAAGAAACCCACGCGACCACAGGGAGGACATGCAAACTTCGCACAGAAGGCACCCCAGCCGAGAATCGAACCGGAGAACCTTTTGCTGTGAGGAGACAATGCTAACCGCTGCACCACTGTGGCCGCCCATACAATAAAAGAGAGTAAAAATAATAAAGCTCCAGGTATAGATGGCATAATTATGGAAATATATAAACTTTTTTCTTCAAAGATACTATCCCTCTTCCATAAAACTCTATTAGAAATTTAGTCACAAGCTTTAATACCACCCTCTTGGAGATATTCCTTAATCACACCAATCCTAAAGGAAAACAAATCCCCAAAGCTCTGTACCTCATATAGACCTACATCATTATTAAATAATGACTATAAGATATTTATGACAATATTAACTGACAGAATGAAATACCACTGTCCAAAACAATAAATAATGATCAAACTGGATTTATATATCATAGACACACACATGACAATATTAAAAGGATGATTTTTCTTATAGATTATGTTAATAAAGAAAATAAAGAAACACTCATAATTGGCTTAGACATAGAGAAAGCCTTCAATTCCCTAAATTGGGACTATTTATTCAAAATCCTAATGCTATTTGAATTTCCTGTATCCTTTCTTCATCTCCTAAAGAATATATATACAAATAATTTAGCGTATTTCAAGTTAGGTCCTTTCACCTCTGAATCTATACATATAACAAAAGGCACTAAACAAGGATATCCCATGTCACCGATTCTATTTGCTCTGGCTATTGAAATATTGGCAGATTCAATTCGTAACAATATAAAAATCAAAGTAATAGATGTTTATGAACGATACAATTCTAAAGTAATGCTATTTGCTGATGACATATTACTACCATTATCTAATACAAAAGAGACTTTAGAAGAATTAGATATATTAATTGACAAATTTCACATGACTTCAGGACTCCATTTCAATAAATCAAAATCAAAATTTGTATTTTTTAGTAAAAAAAAAAGAACTGCAGACTAAGGGGGATCACATCATAGGGAAACAAGAATCTACCTTAAAATATCTAGGAATTGAGTTATGCAAGGATAATAATGAATTAGTCTCAAAAAACTATAATAATATCATCAATACAATTAAAATCTCTGTGGAAAAATGGAATAAAATAATATTAACATTTGAAGATAGACTACAGTTAATAAAAATGGTTTTACTGCCCAAGACCCTATATAGAGCCTTGGCAATACAACTGTTACCAGAAAGGAATATACTTAAAAAAATAAATTCATGCCTAATAAAATTTTTATTGTTTCCCAAAAGAAACAGAATAGCTTTAATACATCATATCAGACCATGGAAACAGGGAGGATTAAACTTTCCTGATAAAGAAGCATATATAAAAGCATCAATATCTAAAACAATCTCAGATTGGAGAAGTCCAAATTACTCTGCAAATTGGAAAGAATTACTAACTGTAATATCAATAAATTAATTTGATTTACAAAAAAATTTCAAATAGATAAAAACAATTTGCCACGGCACATATGTATTAATATGCAATATAACATAACTGAACCCACTAAAACTCGTATGATTAATTATTACATTGACTCATTTAGGAAAATTATTAATGCAAATATAGATTTAAAAATCTGGTTTGATCTTTTAACACCATTATTAGTCACAAAGAACTTTCCACATAAAATATTTAAATTATTAATTCCTGGGAACAGAAACGATTTGTTTGTTGGCTCCAATGTATCAAAGCACTAAAAGTTTTAGATATGCAAGTAATAAAAACAACATAGAAAATTCCATAACAGGACTAGCTAACTTTACAGAGTATTCTGACATATTTGCAAGATTTAAGTAGAATAATTAACAATTCGTCATTTAAAGAAATACCTAAATTTACGAAATATATATATGAAATCATATATAATGACTTTGACATGGGAAACAGTATTTCAAAATTTTACAAAATATTGATAAACTATAAAACAACACCCAAAACATCATACTGGAAATATATAACAAAAGGACACTCAATACAGTTAACTGAAGATATTAAAACAAATATCTTATTCTCGATAAAATATACATCCTTTACACAATACTGGAAAGATTTTAATTGGAAATGCTTGCACAGAGCATTCTTGACCCCAGATAGAATCATCAAAATTAGTTCTTCCATAAAAGGAATATGCTGGAGATGTGAGCAAGTGCACAATGCAGATTGGAGCCACATTTTCTTTGATTGTGTTAAAATTAAGCCATTTTGGAATGGTATTAACTTTCTACAAGCGTTATTTAATGAATCATTTTATTAAACTAAAGCTCTTGTATTATCAAATGTGAACGAAGGTCCTCATTTGAATAGGTCAAACATGTATCTAGTATGGACTATACTTGCAATTTCAATGAAGTGTATAACAAGAAGATGGAATACAAACACAATACCAACTTTGGAAGACTTCTACAACCTACTGAAGACTACAGCACTATTGGAAATTAAAATTAAAGAACTAAGAATTTATCCAAAACCATTTATTAACAACCCTTGTGGAAAAGTCTTATCGTTGATTGACACTATACAATAATTGATTAGACACTCTGATAATGGATTGGACATACTTATAAAGTAACTGTACACATTAAGATCTGTTATAGTGTCAGGCTAATGTAAATAGTGTACATAGTTATTTAAGATGTTATGTATAAATACTATGTAATTCATTCAAATATATTTGAAAAATAAAAAAAATATTGAGAAAAAGAAAAAGACAATTAACTGCAAATTCATATTTAAAGACATAAAACACATTTTAAAAACATAGCAGAACAACCAAACATTTGTGAAAGCACCGATAGTGAGAAATGATTTTTTGATTATTTGGACATTTTAAAAACATAAAATATTTCCTGTCTAAGTTAAACTTTAACTCTAAAATCATAAAAAGTATAAAAAAATAAAAATATATAAATATTTATTTATTAAAGTGCATATATCAATCATTTATAATAGCTCAACAGCATTTGTCTTTTCTTTAGTATAGGTTTCAATCTCGCTGCTGAATTAATAGCAGGTAGAAAGTCTGCTTGTGATCTCACTACCCATTCATACACTAAAGTCTTTAGTCTGTTGTTCAGATCATCTCCTCTTATGCTCCTATACACAATGCTTATAACTCTAAACTTAAATTCATGGTCTCTTCCCATTTCATCCATGTATTTTGCAAGTGCATTAGTTTTAACATTTCTGTGTATTTCAGATTTATATTCTGTTATATGATCCTTAAGTCTTTGTGTGCACTTACCTGCATAAAAGGAAGGACACTTTATACAGGTAGCAAGGTATACCACATTGAAAGTATAATAGGTAACAACATTTAAATGTATATTTTACATGTGTTAATGGATGTATAAACTCAATGCTATTTATGATGTCTTTACAACAGGAGCAGTTATAACAAGGAAAACTTCCTATTTTATGTGCGAGTTTAACATTTTGTTGTTTCATATCCTTAGAACAAAGTGTAATGGACTTTGTTCATGATCCTTAAAGGGGGGGGGGGGTTCTTTATTTCTAAAATATCATCTTGCACTACCCTACCTATCATTAACTCATCAGTTTTTAAATGCTGAGAGGTCTCAAAGCTTATAGGATCCATCTGCCCCTGTCTACCAGAATGAGAGGAAATAGGAGTAGTCTTCAGGGGGAAATCTGGATGGATTCACACTCTGAACACATATCAGTCATCTTGCACCATTCAAGGTCCTCTCTATAGCCTTGAAGCCAACTCAGACAATGGAGCTAAGGAAGAACTACCTTAAACTGCAAAATTGGTAGTTCTCTCAATTTCAAGGGCTGACAGCGTTGATGAGGACCTCAGAACTGAGCTGTCCAGGGCCAAAGCTCTGAGCAGTAGGGAAGGGTCTGAAAGTCTTGGAGTCAACTGCACTGTCAGCACTCTGGCTCTGGGACTATACTTGACCCGAGTGTACTGGAATTGAGTGAGTGAGTAAGTGAAGAAGTCGAAGCCAAAGTCTCCAGGACTATCAGCTCAGAAGCTGTTATTGTGGTAAGGTAGGATCCAATGTGCACTGGTTCCAAAAATGGAGATGCTACTGGAAGCAGTACAATTGGGATCAAATGGGCAGATCCCAGTCCTTTCCTCGAGGATGGAGCAGGAAGGACTCCCAGATGAATCTGAGTCCTCAAAAACTTCTTCATCATTTGTCGACATCTAAGATGGTAAGACTCCCAGTAGATTGACCAGATCTCAAAGATGATGCTATCAAAGCGGACCTCAATGGTATCTTCTGTAGTATGGGTGAATAAAGACTCAGGCTGATGAGTCTCAGAAAAAATTAAGTTTTCGGGGAGGAAGTCTGGATCCTAGAGATAGTAGGATTCAACTGCCTCAAAACCTTAGGTGCCAGACCAGCAAGAGCTGTGGGGTCCTGGGAACTATTCTTAGATTTTTCTAAATGATCTGACTTTCAATTTTCCTTAGACTTCTCTTTTGATCTGTCTCTGCCTTTTTCTGTCTATTTTTCTTTTGATATTTTTCTTTCTTTATCCCTTTCTGTCAGAGGATGGAGATGTAGAGTGTACCTTCTGATCCGAAGACATTTTGGACCCTGTCTGAAGGGGAAGAACCCCTTTCAAAATGAGTTTTTCCTTTCTTCCTTGGAGGACCCTGGTGCTGAATGCAGCACAAATGGAACAAGTGGGAAGGTCCCAAACAATATGCAAATTGCGAGTGTGGGTTTTGAGGTGGGATTTTACGCCCACAGGAGGAACATTTCTTGAAGCCTGTAGAGTTTTCTGACATTAGAAGTATAGATATTGCATTATCTATTGAGATATAACAAGTTATAGGTTCATAGGTTCGTAAGTGTTTACTAGACTAATGACCACAAGGGCCTTTTTAAGCCTAGCCATGCATCCCAAATCTCTGACAAGTTCTGATACCCTTGATATTTGTAAGCATGGGCCTAGGAGATGAACCATTTACAGGTTACATGTGTCCATTAGAGATATATGATACAAACCAGAGATGAACTTCCGGTTTTCCATCCAATTGTCCAAGTTGCACTTGAATTGGTTTAGGGAGGAACTCTCCTTCACATGGATGGGTTGCCTGTTCCATAGATGGGGGATACATACCTATCATTCCAGCAGGTCCTATTTATATCACAGGCAAGGTTTAAGTCTTTAGAATGGGTAATTCTGGTGCTGTTTGTTTTGTGGCTATGCAGGAGGTCCATCAGAGTCCTTTTTAAGCTTAGCCATGGATCTCAAATCTCCGACAAATTCTGATACCCTTGATAAGTGTAAGCATGGGCCTGAGAGATGAACCATTTACAGGTTACCTGTGTCCATAGGTGCCAAACCAGGGATGCATTTCCAGTTTCCTATCCAATTCAATATCACAGGCAAAGTTTAAGCCTTTAGAATGGGTAATTCTGGTGCTGTTTGTTTTGTGGATATGTAGATGGCCCATCAGAGTGGGGTCTCACAATGCCCTGTATGCCAAGCATAGATCTCTCCTCAAAAGCCTGTAGGAGACAGAATACAGGGATAGTGCCATGAGTTACTTTCATCCCCCCACAGGGACAGTCATGGAGAGATGTTCTAGTCCATCTTTGGTCTCCTTTATACCTTTATGCCAATCCCACTTATCACCAGCTTCATTCAGAAAGCAATGGAGTACTAGATCAGGGTAATCTTCATTGCCATCTTCTGACCTCAACAGGTATGGTTCCCCTTTTTTTGGCCTCATCTAGTTCACCCACCATGGGTTCTGAATCCCTTTCTCAGTCTCTTCAGTAACCCATCTGAGCTATCTCTACTGGACCTCAAGACCCAAAAATTGACCACATGGTTCCTCTAGTTCTAATTATTGCCAGAGATACCAGGCTTTCTTCCCCAGTAGTCCATATCATATCTACTCAACCAAAAAGACTTACAAGAGTAAATGGAAGCATTTTTCCATCTGGGCCTCTTCTAAGGGGCTAGATCATTTTCAGCACCTCGGCCTGAAATTTTGGAGTTTCTTTTAGAACTATTCATGGCTGGGTGAAGTCATTCTGCAGTTAAAGTACAATTATCAGCCATTTCAAACTTTCACATTGAACTTGGCAATACATCCATTGCTTCTCTCAAAGTGACCAGAGCCTTCATTAGGGAAGCCTTGTTATTGAGATCCCTAGTTCATGATCCAATCCCTCCCCGGGGCATTACAATTTTACTCCAGTCTCTAACTCAAAAACCTTTTGAACCCACAGCATTTGTAGATATAAAGTTTCTTTCATGGAAAACTATTTTTTCTGGTTGCCATTGCATATGAAAAACATGTGTCAGAATTACAGGCACTCTCTTGCAAATCTCCTTTCCTTATTTTTCACAAAAGCAGAGTGTCATTGAGAACAAAACCTTCATTTTTTCCTAAAGGAGCTTCAGTATCTAACTTGAACCAACAAATCAATTTCCCATTTTTCTTTCGAAATTTTGCCAACAAAGGGGAGCATACTTTACACACCTTAGATACTCACAGACAAGTCAGGTTCTGTCTCTATCATGCTAAAAATTTCAGAAAATTGTATCAACTGTTTATACCCTTCTCCAAGAACAGACTTGGACAATCGTATCTAAGGTAACCCTATCAAAATGGCTAGCAGACTGCATTTCCTTTGCCTGTGATTCACGAGGTATGCATTTACAATCAATGTCTAAGGTGCATTCTACCAGAGCAATGGCAACTTCAATAGCATCTGCAAAAGAGTGCCTGTCAGTGACATATGCACTGCAGCAACTTGGTCCTCAGCTCATAACTTTGTATCTCACTACAAGTTAGATAAGCAGTCCAGAATTCAAACATTTCTCAGCTCTGCCATACTCAGGAATGTCTTTCCTTGAGACTACCCAGGTCCCTGTTGTTTAGCTTTGGAATCAGTCCCACATGTTGAATCAGATGAAAAAAGGCAACATCTGATAAGAAAGTTATGTACGTAACATAATGGTAGAGCATGTAGTCTTCTTTTCATCTTGTTCAACTCCCCTCCCTCCTTCCCCCTGCAAAATTGTCATTGTTTCCTTCTAGAGATTGGCCAGATCTCCTATAGACCCTGTCTGACCCCATTGTATCTCCTACACTATATAGTGTTGCATATATTTTTCCTCCTTATCCTTTCCTACACAGTGTGTCAGCATTTTGGTCATTCAGCAAACTCAATCTGAGGTAATTCAAGCAAGAGAGGGGAATTGTGGGTAGGGAGGAATTTAAAGTTCTCAGATCCAATGTTTTGGTATAAGGCACCAAGGTCTAATCTGACAACCTACATGCTGAACAAGACACAAAGAAGACAACATGGATCTACTGTTGTGGTGAGTGCATAACTTTCATTTCCTCTTGGACTTTAAATCACAGGGACTGCATCAGGTGAAATCTTCATATGATGCTCAGCCTACGGCCATCCTAAACCCCCAAACAAATCAGCATGCATCTTCAGAATATCAATATCAATCTGCACTCTGTAGTTATGCTTCTGTGCTTGAAAAGGTGTTAATCACAGGCATATTTTAATGGAGTTGCTTATCACATTCAGTTTCTTGCCAGTAAACTCCTAATCATCAAGTATAAAGCCCATGGCAGTAAAAGCTTCAGAATCACTCAAATGCTCAAATGCACATCCTCTGTGACTTTTCTGCCGGTTCTCACACATTTTTGCATAAACTTCTCATTACCTTCTCTGCATGCCTCCAGTGTAAATAGACTGTCTATGCTGACCTATTGGTGCTTATATATGTTTCACATTTTGTAGCAGAAATTAAATAATTTTATATCAGAACAGCACAAGTTATCATTACCATGCTTAGTATTACACAAGCATCTGAGCCAGGATACCTCTTAACTGTCCAGATTTTTGCAGAATGTCCAGATTTTTGTCTCATACATTTGGTCTGTTTCTCATAAAATTTGAGTTTTTCTGGCACATCACTGGGATGATCTGAGGATTGAAGTCACTAAATAATGACATATATTTGAGTTTCAGACTTCAGATCCTCCAAAAAATGTATGCTAAAACAAACCCTGTTACTCTAGCAACTTCCTAAGTTTATAATATTTAAAATATTTTAAATTTGTTCTGCCTTTGTCCCCCTGCCATTTTGTCGGGCTTTGTCTAGATATCTTGCACTAAGAGGTTAAAAGGTATGGCCAGGAATATTAGATTGTTTTAATTGAGCTTGTAATGTCACATTCTGGGACAATAGCTTGTATTGCTTAGTTTTGTATACATAGCCGTGCCACATTTGACCGAAAGTCCTGCATTTCTGCCCAGAGTATGACAGTAACATGTATGTAGATTTATACTACTTACTGCTTAAATTCAGCATTTGAAATATAAAATACGCTATTATGTTGCATTCTGCATCAGGATTTAGCTTGCACGCACCTATTTTGCTTTTAACCCACAACTTTTCTGACCAAAATCATTTTAGCACATATTCATTGCTTGAATTTTATGCAAACCCTCACTCAGTAGCAACAACTGTGTGCACTAATATTTCATGTAGTGTGCACTGTTTTTACTGAGTGCATTTCCACAGCCCCATCTGATATTTCTGCTTTAGACCATTTGATGTAGGACTTGATTTTGTTTCTTTCAGACTTTGTTGAAATAATTACCCCTCACAGAGCTTTCAGTAACTTAATGCCGTGACTGTGGTTTCTCATTGCTTGCTTCTTACCAAGCAATGTCTTAATTGTCATAAGGCAGTCTGTGATTTCTTTCACTGCAGTCACAGAGCTCATTTCAGACACTTCCAATGAACTGTTTCTTTGTACTTTTAAGTTGTGTGTTAAACAGTTCACTCACTCTACATCTCCACTGTTAAAGCTGCTTTTCTCCACAGTCTACGCCTTAGCTGATCATTTCTGATTCTATTTGCAATTCTTTCACTAATAAGTGAATCCGCCAAGCTAGCAAATTCACAATCATGTGCTCTTAGATCAAGTTTGGTTTATAAGCATCTATTGCCTCCAGGGACCCTTTATTTCTAGTAGACAATAAATAGGTCCATAGGTTCATAGGTCAATACTAAGCTGTTGATCCAGAGGGCCATTAGTAGCCTAACCATAATGCCCCAAACGTAGGTACCTATTGACATGATTAATTTATACTTAGTTTCAACCACTTTTAATGAGGCCTTGAGTAGCCAGACCTTCAGTGCATATATGATTGTCTATACATTCACTGTGTTTACACTTAAAGTGGGTCAAGGAGCTATTTTGCTACATTCAAACATGAATTATTTGATATATATATTTGTCGTGCTCATTGAGTTTGATGATTGTTGTATCTGCCTTTAGCATGATCATATACATAAATTACTAATTTGAGAGGATAGATCAAATGTTATATCATTCATAAAGAGTGATCCTTTACAAACACTACAGTCAAGAGTTCTGAAGTCTGGGAGGCCTAGTTATTACAGAGACTGAAAAGTTCTGTTAGCAAGGTAATTTTTAAACCAAGCAGCTGTGCTATTTCCACAGTTGATTCCCATTATAAAATAGCCATTTTTTAAAGAACTGAATAGCTTACTGTCTTAAAAGCCCTAGTCAAATCAAAAAAGTGCCTGCTGTCAGAATACCTTCATTAATATCATTATAGATACTACTTGACTTCTGTATACATAGTAGTGGTACTACTGAATCTGTTGTGGAAGATATGTTGTTCATCAGGCAATAGGCCATAGTCATTTATGTGCATGAATAATTGCCTATATGCGGCTCATGATGCAACAGGCCCTAGTCATTTATGTGCTTGAATAATTGCCTATGCAATTTTTTTTTTGTCATAAATCCTGGCAATGGGGCACAGATTGGTAATGAGTCTGCAGTCCTTTATTGAGCTGGATTTTGCAACTCTAGGCAATGGCAAGATGAGAATGCCTGAGGTAAAGGATAAATTAAATTTTACAATGATAGCTCATTAGTATTCAAAAACATGCATGCTGATTGGTCAGCCCAACTAGCATGCCCATTATAAATTGTGCATATGCCAATAGAAAAAATTCCAGCCACTAAAGTACCAGTCAGAGGCCAGACTTTTCTATTGGAATATGCTATGGAGGGACAGTGCAAAAAAAAAAAAAAAAAAAAAAGAAAACTCTGGTACATTCTGAAAAATAAAAAAGACAGAAATGTACCCAGTTTTCCTTCTTTTCTGCGATATCCAAACATAAATCTTAGCAGACTCTCCTACCTATCAAATGTCCAAAACTTTGCAGAACGTCCAGATTTTTTTCTCTCATAGCAGCGATGGAGATTCTCATTCTCCATTCCTACTCTTAAAAAAAAATGCAACAGATGGAGATTCTCTTTTCTCTGTTGCTTTTATTCAACAGCACTGATGTACTGTGCAAGAGTAGAAGCACAAGTCTTATATGCATGTGTAATACATCAAAAATCGCAGAAGAATAGAAAACAATGCAGATGAACACTATGGTGCTGCTATACAAAAACATTTTTGAAGAAAGTTAAGCAATTTCTTATTTAAATAATGCTGTTGTATAACAGCAATAACCCACTTGTGGGTTTAGGTATATCAGAATTTACCTATGGTTGGCTTTGTTTGATCACTCGAGCTTCACCCTCATGATCAAACCACTCCAGCTGTGGGTAAATCCTGATATACCCACACCCACTTGTGGATTATTGCTTAATTATACAATAATACCTCATTAGTGTTCAAAAATGTGTATGCTGATTGGTCAGCCCAACCAGCGCGCCTGATGTAACTTGAGCATATACCAATAGAAAAAAAGTCTGGTCACTAAAGTACCATTCGGCAACCAACTTTTCTATTGGAATATGCTATGGTGGGACAGCACAAAAAAGTAGAAACAAATCTGGTATGTTCTGAAAAATAAAAGAACATAGACCTACCCAATTTTCCTTCTTTTTTGTGCAGTCTCTTCATAAATCTCAGCAGGCTCTCGTACTTGTCAAGTATCCAGAACTTCGCAGAACGTCAATTTTCTGTCTCATAGCAGCAATGGAGATTCTCTTTCTCCACTGCTACTCTTAAAAAAAAAGCAATAGACATAGATTCCCTTTTCTCTGCTACTTTTATTCAATAGTATTGATGTATTATGTAAGTGTGGTAATGTAACTCATATACACATACACAGTACATCAAAAATTGTGGAAGAATGGCAAACACAGAGGAACACTACAGTGCCATTATACAAAGACATTATTTAAGAAAGGTAAGCAATTTCTTTCTTATTCACTCTCATCTAAAAACTATGCCAGCAGTGGGTAAATCCTGATATACCCACACCCACTTGTGGGTTATTCCTTAAAAATATGTCATGGGTTTTGCAATTTTATATACAGGCATTTTCAGGAAATGTAGATAGAGTTTGTTAAGTTCCTGCTTTGCTGTCTAGATTTTCCAGTACTTTTTCTTTTTTAAAGTTTTCTTGTAGAAATTTCTGTGTAGTGAAATGTTGACAGAAACTGGCTGTGGGATGTAGTTAAACTGTGTCAGCTGTGATAGTATTATAAGGGGAACAGTGGGAGTCTGTTTAGTAATTCAGTTTAGGGAGGAGATGATGAAATTCTTATAGCCCAATATAAAAGTGATATTTGCTACATAAGTTGTGATTGGAGTACTGTCTGCAATGTTGCCTGTTAATTGCCTAACAGCCTGCTAAAAATAGTTGAGGCTAGCTGTTATGGAGGTTTGTCCATTTTTAAGTTGCTTTAGCTACAATTGTATCTAATTTGTATGCTTTCCTTAGTCCAGGTAAAGTTGGTTTAATTGGGAGTTTAACTAATTTACTTTCTAATTTCTCCAGAAAGTTTCATTAAACACTTAAGATCATTTGTTAGCTGGAGGCAAGATTTTCCTCTAAGCTTTTTGGTTAATTTAGATTGCATAGTGTTCTGCATTATGATGAAGCATGCAAAAGCTATATTTTGGTTGGGTTGGATGTATAGTGGGTTCCAGTTAATGACATCAAGGAAGTAAGGTATTTTAGTTTCACAGACTGATCTACCTGATAAACTTTGGGTGTTTTAAAAGACCAGGTGCAGACTACTGGAGTATGTTGAGATTGTTTGGCTAGATTTCAGTTTGTTTGCATATATGTACTAGGTTAGTTATAATGAGATCAAGAAGTGAACTTTCTTTATGTTAGTGCTTGGTCTAGCAGGACATTTAACTAGTTGTTCAAGGTCTTTTGGTTTGAGGCTTCTGTTAGGATGAATGGCACTTTCTCCAAGACTACTTAAGTTGATGTCCACAAGTATAATAGGTTCATAGGTTCATAGGTTCATACTAGGCTATCTGCCCGAGGGCATTTACAAGCCTAGCCCATCGTTTTGTGGCTTACGCCACCCCTTTAGTATGGGGAACTATACCCATTATTTTGCTGTGCCTCTGTCGAGCAGTGACACTGAGGTAATCCCTGGGGTATATCTGCGATCTCCCATCCATTGGTCAAGATTTCTCTTGAACAAGGCCAGCGAGGTGATCTGCCTCACATATACCAGAATTTTGTTCCACAGCATAGGGAGTCTTTGGGTGATGAATCTATCCCTCCAGCACGTCCTATTAATAGCCGTGTCAAGGTTTAAGTCTCCCGCCCTTGTGACTCTGATGGATCTAGATTTTTTGAGGTGAAGCATATTCATCAAATCTGGGTTTGACATGGCCTTGTATGTTAGGCAAAGGTCACCTCTGTGCAAGCGGTAAGCGACTGAATAGAGCTGGAGTTCTTTCAGTCGGGCGGCATAGGACAGATTTTTGAGACCCTTTATCCTTTTGGTGAGGAACTTTTGTGGCCTCTCCAGCTGCTGCAAGTGTCGGGTCAGATACATTACGAATGGGGCATTGTACTCAATCATTGGTCTGATGAGTGATGAGTAAAGGGAGACCATGACCTCCCTTGATCTAGATGAGAATCCCTTCATGATAAGGTGGGCAATGTAGAAGGTCTTCCTAACTACTTTAGCTACATGGGTGTCGAATGACAGACTACTATCAACCTGGGTCCCCAGGTCTCTGATGACTTCTTCTGTGCTCAGTGGATTGCCACCTATTTGGTAGCTAGGGGTAACCTTGTTTTTCCCTAAGGGTATGACTATGCATTTTTTGGCATTTAACTTTAGGCCATGGCTCTGGCACCAGTTATCCGTTTCTGTAAGATCCTTCTGAAGGATATCTGTGTCAGATGTGTTTTCTACTATGGCGCCCAGTTTGCAGTCATCTGCAAACTTTGTCAGCCATAACCCTCCTGCGTTTGCTTGTACTTCGGAAAAGTAGATGCCAAACAAGAGTGGGCCCAGGACTGAGCCCTGTGGGACACCACTTGTGACAGGCTTTGAGTCTGACATGGCGCCAGCAACTCTGACCCTGTGGGTTCTGTCACTCAGCCAGTTTGCAATCCATCTTGTGATGTATGGGTTAACATTTAAGCTGATGAGTTTTTCAATGATACCTGAGTGGGGTATTGTATCGAAGGCCTTCGCCAGATCGAGGTAGGCTGTATGGACTGCCTTTCCCTCATCAATGGCTTTGGTGACTGTTTCGAAAAAGTCAACCAAGTTTAAAAGGCATGATCTGCCTTTGACAAAGCCAAACTGGGTTGGATCCAAAGTCTGCAAATTCCCTATGTCTTTATTTATGAGGTCCATTATGATCCTCTCCATGGCTTTGCAGATAAGGCTTGTCAAGCTAATGGGCCGGTAATTTCCAGGGTCGGTGGAGGCACCGCCTTTGTGAAGTGGGACCACAGTTACAGTGCGCTACTCCCTGGGTACGTATCCAGAGGTAAGACTTTGATTAAACAGCTGTCCTAGCTGTGGGTTTAGTTCCTCATTGAGTTCGTGGAGCACACAGCCGGGGACACCATCTGGTCCCATGGATGCTGTGTTTTTTGCTTTGGAGAGAGCAGTTCTCACTTGGGCGTTGGAAATTTTTGGGGGGCTGCAATCATTTGGTATAGATATCTCTCCTTTTGGGGAGGGGGGGAGAAGTTTGCACTCAACCTGTCAGCCAGTATGTTGGCAATGTCTGTAGGATCAGTAATCTTCACATCATTTTGAACTAGTTCTGAGCATATCTGGGAGTTTCCTCCCAGGTTTCTAACTATAGCTAAAGAAGGCCTTATGATTGTCTTTTGAGTCTTTAGCTATTTTTCTCTCAAAATTTGCTTTGGATGATTTTATGAGAGCTCTTAGTTTTTTACTTATAGTGATCAAGGGTGTCTTACCTTTTAAGGATTTTGCTCTATCTTGTAGTAGCTTCCTCCTTTTGTTGTAGAGTTTGTTTATGGCTGGGGTCCACCAGACTGGACGCTTGCCTTTGGTACAAAGAGTCTTTGTTTTGCTTGGGATTGCCTTATCCATGCAATCCTGCAGGTGCTGGTAGAAGGCATTTGTAAATGATTCAGCGGCTTGAGTACTGTTTTCCGCCAGCTCGGGGGCCTTAAAGGAGATCACACTAGTCTTTAGAAGTGTGAAGTCGGCTTTCGAGAAGTTCTTTACTGTGGTCTTTTTTATTTCAGGTGGGGGTGGGATGAGGACCTCCAGCGAGATTAGTTTGTGATCTGATCTCACCAGTGAGGGGTATACTTCCGGTGTTGAACATTGTGCTCCCATGTTCGTGATGATGAGATCAAGTATGTTATCTCCTCTTATGGGGATGGTGACTAGTTGCTCCATGGCATTCGAGTTTATGAATTCCAGGAACTTTTGGGCTAGGGTGTTTGGGCTTGAGTAGTGTTCCCAGTCTATATTAGGGTAATTGAAGTCACCTAGTATGATGGTGTTTGGTGATACATTTATCCCCTCTAGTGTTTGGTTCCCTGCTAGGTACACTTCATTTAGTATGACTTTTAGTTCCATTTAGAAGTAAATCATATGTAGACCACTCTGATATGTAACTTACTATGACCACCCTCATAATAATGTGGGCTTCGTTCCATGTGAGTATAGAATCAGAGTGTGGGTAGCAAGAGAGACATTTTTAATCCTCATGTCTGAATTGTTATGAGTAAGTAACGTTACTCCACAGCCAGTACTTAAGTCTGGTCTGACTCTGCTGAGTAATAAATAATTTGTTCTAATGTAGCCAGAGTAATATCTAATGATACCTTGTTGCTGTTAGCATGTCATACTGCTCTGTGGATGTCTGTAGACCTGGACTTTTTATTAAGTACACTGATGTTTAACCTACCAGGTAACACAAAGACACAACAGTGGCTGCCTACAGTTGGATATGAAATTAGTGTAGTTGGTTGTTGAGCATCTTTTGTCAGATTGCTATGAATAATCTTGCTCATTTGTTTTGAATAACTAATGAAAATGCTGGTAAAGTAAGAATTTATTTTCAAATACTTAAGCTATAATCCACGACTGTCTGTGGGTATATCAGGATTTAGCCACAGTTGGTATCACCTTCATGATCAAACAAAGCCAGACTAGGTAAATATTGATATACCCATGCACACTTGTGGATCATTACTATTGTACAATGACACTATTTAAGAAAGAAATTGTTTAATTTTCTTAAATGTCTTTGTATAAGGGTGCATAGTGTTCCTCTGCCTGCACAATATATTAGTGCAGTACAGAAAAAAAACAATGGAGAAAAGAGAATCGCTGTTACTTTATTTTTTTTTTTTACTGCTGAGATTTTATGAGAGACAGTATAGAAATACCAGGAAAATAAGGTACATTTCTGATTCTTTATTTTTGCAGAACATACCTGATTTCTCTTGTAATTTGCTCTGTCCTATAAGCATATGCCAACAGAAAGTCTGGCCACTCAATGGTACTTCAGCGGCCAGACTTTTTTCTATTGGTATATGGTTAATTTACAACAGGCAAGCTGGTTTGGCTGTCAAATCAGCATGCTTCTTTTTGAATAGCAATGAGCTGTTATTGTATAAATTTATTTATTTTATTTATTTATTTTTATTTTATTTTACATTTGTTGACCGGGCTAGTCCAACTGGATATATGTCCATTTTCAGTAGAGGCCCGGGGAGAAAAGCTCCACTAGTTATACATTTTCACACAAAGGCATAAAAGGTTACATAACAATCATAACAAATAAAACGGATAAAAATTAAATATAAAATTGTTAGTTAAAATTTTTTTTTTTTTTTTGTGGTTGTTAATAAGGGTAATGGTAGAGAAAAGAGTTAGCATTAGTCAGGATTAGTGCAGGAGCAAAGCCAGTGTTTATTGAGATAAACTTTTAGTTGGTGTTTGAAGAGTTGGAAGAGGTTAAAGAAGTGATATCAGAGGGTAGTGTATTCCATGCTTTTCCAACAGAGTTGGAGAATAAACTGTCACCTGCATTATTGTTAGGTTTGGTAGTATTAATCAGAAGTTTATTAGAAGAACGAAGTTGTTTCAGGTTGTTGTATGGAGAAATAAGGCTAGAAAGTATTGGTGTGTTGGCTGGCTGATATAGAATCTTATAAGCAATTAAGATCTGTTGAAGTATAAGTTGGTTAGGAAGTTCTATCCAGCCTAGTTACAATATTACAAAATTACAGTATTGCATAGGCTTATAGGTGTGCACTAGGCCAACGGCCCTCGAGCCTTTACAAGCCTACCCCATAGAAGTGCCCTGGCATCATACCGCCATTAGTTCCCAGTACCTCTATGAAGCAGAGCCACTATAGTGATCCAGTGATGAACTTTCTATTTCCCATCCACTCATCAAGATTTCTCTTGAAAAGGGCCAGTGAGGTGCTCTGCTTGACATGTATGGGAAGTCTGTTCCAGAGCATGGGCAGTCTCTGGGTTATGAATCTGTCCCTCCAGCATGTTCTGTTCATTGTGGTAATGAGGTTGAGGTTCCTGGAGTGTGTGGTGCAGGGGGATTGGGATTTCTTTAGGTGTAACATTTCTAACAGGGCTGGGTCAGACATGGCTTTGTAAGTGAAGTAGAGATTGCTTCTTAATAGATGATATGATACAGAGAAAAGCTGGAGTTTTTTGAGCCTGTCCATGTAGGACATGTGTTTAAGGCCTAAGATTCTCTTTGTGAGGTACTTTTGTGGCCTTTCCAGCTGTTGCAGGTGTTTAGTGAGGTACATGCCAAATGGGGCATTATACTCAATGATTGGTCTAATGGGGGAAGAGAGAGATGATGACCTCTTTCTTCCTGGATGCAAAACCCTCGGTAATGAGATGTGCCACATAGAAGGACTTTCTGACCATAGTGGCAATGAAGTGGTCAAAGAAGAGGTTTCTGCCAACCTGTGTCCCCAGATCTCTTATAACGCCTTTAGTGTTCAGTGGGCTAGTTCCAGTTTGGATATATAAATGCATCTCTCACAGGTCTAAGTGTTGGGAGGTAAGAGAAGAGGGTTGTCTGTGTACATGCGGCAGTTGCTACACTGCCTCAGAATGCCCAAGTTCACCAGGTTGATAGGAGAAAGCACAGGGAACTGACCTTTAGACATGTCAGGAGGGATGGTCATTATTAATAAGTACTGGAGCTGTTTCTTTATAGGACGTTTAGTGCTGTTAACACTTATGTGTGCTACAATAATTGCTACAAGAAACCAGATGAAGTGCTAGGTGAATAAGCTAGTTAAATGCAAGAGAGAAGTGAACTAGCAAGATCTAAGGGAAAAACTGAAAAGCAGACTTTCTGGCAACGGTAATAATTTACGCTAGCTTGGTGTCGCTGCACGGTGTGCAAACCCATGCAAACACAGGCTTTTAAAGCAGAAAGTTGAAAGGGAGCTAGAAACCACTCCTCTTGTGGTAGATAGGCTAGCTAATGCTTCCCACTCCCACTGATAAGCTGAGAGGCTGTCCTCTAACACAAAATGGTCTACGGAACTCAGAAACTACAATACAGTCCTGAATACAGCAAATCTGTATCTGGACTACTAGTAACAGGAAAGGCAGGAAAACAAGCTAGAACATTTTTTTTTAATATAACAGTAGCAAGCAAGCAAACTGATTTAAACAAATTAACCACTTAACCAATAAAAAAGCTCAAAATTGAGCCCTGTTCCAGCAGTCTTCAATCAGACAAGCTCCAGTTGCACACTCCTGCCATTAGGGTGCAGGGTGACCTTCTCCAAAAAAGATGTCCTGGATTAGTGCTCATGTTATACAAAAAAAGCTAGATTCAGCAGGTCTGAATCTAGTCAATGCTACAGCAAACAAGGTGCACCAGTTTCAAAAAGAAACAGTTCAAATAAGCAGGCACAATAAGCCTTTAACCAGAAATTACCAGCTCAGAAGGGCAAAATCTACCCTATCCTCTCACAAGAGTGTAGACCATAAACCTTCTTAATGTAAAATAACTGGCCTGAAGCCCAAGTGCTTAAACTAGAACTAAGACACTTTAAGAATAACAGACACTAAGCCTTCAATCAGCAACTCCCAACTTAGAAGGATGTAAGCTACCTGTCCTGCCACAAGAGTGCAGATCACAAACCTTCTTAATGTAAAACAACTGATCTGAAGCTCAAGGGCTTAAACCAAAAGGCTTAGAATAACAGTTACAATTTAAAAAGGCTACTAACAAGCAGTAATAAATGCAGCAGAATAAATGCAATTGAGTACTTTTAAGAACAGGTAGCAAAAGCAAAATAAAGTAATAAAGTAAGAAGAAACACAAATACAGTAAAAGCAGATGAATAAAGTGCATTTTTTTATGTAGGAACAAGTGTGTTTTCTTTTTACACCCTGGAGCATGCTCCTTGAAGCCATGTTTATTTTGAAACAGCGTTATATGAAATTAAAAGGTCCAGGAATGCCAAACTACTGATGCATGCATGTTGACAGCTAGACTTAAAAATGAAAATAAAACTTATTTGTCAGCGATTTTGTTATTGTTTTATAAGCATGATGAATAACAGAACAAGTTTGTCTAATTGGATGCATATTACAATGATAATTACAGGGTTTGAATTATTTTTTCAGTTTAGAATGCTGACACTGTACATGTCATGAGGTCTGTATCTGTTATAAACATGTTCCAGTCACATTTCTGGGAAACTGTGGTCCTTTCCATTAACAGGTGATATGAGAGTACATGCAAAAATGCTTTTTTTTTTTTTTTTTTTTTTGGTTTGTTTAGAAATGATCATCAACTTAAGTTCTATAATGATGGTGCTGTTAACCTAGTATTTGTATTATTCTGTCTTACTTCTGATGAGGGGCATAATACAGCTAAGAGGTGCTTTGTCCCTATATGTATCCATGTAATATGCCTCATATTTTGAGGTCTTGAGAGAAATGCGTTGTGGGAAATTGTTTGCTATCATTTTACTGAATCACCCTAAGTCGAGTTATCATATCATCGAGTCACTTCCGCGAAAAGTTGTAATGCCGAATTCTGGTATACCTGAAATAAATACTGAATTTGAAATTCCCTACCGCTCTGGACATAGGAACAAGCATTAACATGGGTCGAGAAGGGGGATGAGATTTGGCAGTCAGAATTATCGGTGTTCAGCAATTTATCGTTTTTTGGACTTTGCGCCAATTGGATTCGGACGAGTGTAATTCAGTAAAATGACAGTAAACCATGGGAAACATTTATATGAGTTTGACATTGTTACCTCTTCTTTCAGCTTCACCTTCCTGTAAACAGTACAGATCTGGATACAGATTATTTTTGAACAGATAATACACAATCCTAGGTACAGCATGGTTAACACAAGTTTCTTTTTAACTTTTTAAGGATAATTACAAAATGATTGATCAATTATTATGTATACTCCTCTACTGTAAGCAATATCACAACATTTGTATTCATCACTGACATTGGTAGTGGTACTACTTCTAATCACAGGACTCTTTATCTACACTTGTTTTATCTTAAAAAAGCTCCACTGATTTTCTTAGAACATTTACTGTGTGTTTAACTGTATCAGTTATATGATTGCAGAACCAGTTTAGTCTACATTCTCTCGATAAAATGTTCTCTTCCTAGATCATACCATATTCAGACCAGAAAATACTTAAATTATTTCAGCTTAAACCATATACAATGACTGATTTTCATAATAATCATTAATTACAGATATAACCAGTTGAAGGTACTACTTCACCTTATCATGGTTTTACTTGACTGGGATGAGAATAGGGTGGGAATATGTGCCCTAAGGACTCTCTGTGCTACATTTTTGGTGGTAAAATTGTTGTGAATAGTAGATTGCAGGCTATTACGCCTGAATATTTATCAATTTCAAGTTTTATTTCTGTATATGTTAATCAGAATTTAAGAATTGTATTGCACAATTTTGTATATTTCAGATTTTTTCCATTTGTCCCGATCCCCTTCAATAACACACATCACACCAAATGACATTTGACGACCTTTATTAAATTTCTATAACATAGCTTTGATCACCAACTTTATTACAACTATTCATGATATAATTTATTCTAAATACAGCATAACATCCTTGTAATGTTAATCAGGGCAGCATACCTACTCACCCTGCCCCAGTAAGCAGCGTCCATACCTCTGCTTGCTTACTTTACTTATGAGCACCATCTTTGTAATGTTACTCAGGGCAGCATACCTACTCACCCTGCCCAAGAAGCAGGGTCCATACCTCTGCTCGCTTACTTTACTTATGAAGCAGCATTCCATCTCACTTCATACACCATCAATTGACTTACCTTCCACCAAGTAAGCACCATCCGTACTTCAGCTTGCTTATCTATTCAGCAAGCTTCCTCCAGCTACTCATTTTCCTTTCCCAGATCCTTGAAATGAACATCCAGACACCAGAGGGGGAACAGAAGAGGGCAAGATTATCCCTCTTCTCCACCTACCCGACTGATAAATAACCCTACTCCCCACCAACGAAAAGGGGGAGGGTGAGTGGGTAGCAAGTTCACGCCAATGTGTGGTTGCGTAACCCAACTACACTAGACTAAACCTCTTAAGCCCCTCACCATCATTATCTAATTTCCTCCGAACCATCCCTGCCTCCACTTAACCCTTTCACCTCCCCAACTCCCCCTAATATTAAACTAACCTCCCCCCCATGAAGATGTCCTGGGACAACTTAGTTTGTTGCCAAACTTCATTTGTCCCGGTTCCCTTCAATAACACACATCACACCAAATGACATTTGACGACCTTTATTAAATTTCCATAACATAGCTTTGATCACCAACTTTATTACAACTATTCATGATATAATTGATTCTAAATACAGCATAACATCCTTGTAATGTTAAACAGGGCAGCATACCTACTCACCCTGCCCCAGTAAGCAGCGTCCATACCTCTACTCACTTACTTTACTTATGAAGCAGCATCCCCTCTCACTTCATACACCATTCATTGTAATGTTAATCAGGGCAGCGTACCTACTCTCCCTGTCTAACAAGCAGGGTCCATACCTCTGCTCGCTTACTTTATTTATGAAGCAGCGTCCCCTCTCACTTCACACACCATTCATTGTAATGTTAATCAGGGCAGCGTACCTACTCACACTGCCTAACAAGTAGGGTCCATACCTCTGCTTGATTACTTTACTTATGAAGCAGCGTCCCAACTCATCTCATACACCATCCATTGAATTAACATCCACCAAGTAAGCACCATCCTTACCTCGGCTTTCATATCTATTCAGCAAGCTTCCTCCAACTACTCATTTTCCTTTCCCCAGATCCTTGAAATGAACATCCAGACACCAGAGGGGGAAAAGAAAGAGGGCAAGCCTACCCCTCTTCTCTGCCAACCAGCCTGATCAGGCTGTTCCCCCTCCATTCTACCCCAAAAGTGTTCAACCCACTACTTCCCATAAAGGGAAGGGTTAAGCCAAACATCATTTGGTGTACCCATCATCTGTAAAGCACCTCAGAATCCTGTCATAAACCTGCCTTGCCATACCATCACTGAAACACACCCTAATGAAACTACCTAAAGTAGAATTACCGTGACCACACTGTACCACCAGAACATCCATGAAGAGAATACATACCCTTTTATCTCACTTCCATCAAAGCTGAAAACATGACACAACCTGAACAGATTGACTACTTGTAACCACAACAAAACCACAAGCTGTAACCCCTTGAAACCAAATTGACACCCAAACCCCACCAGAACATCCATGAAGAGAATACATACCCTTTTATCCCACTTCCTTCAAAGCTGAAACCATGACACAACCTGAACAGATTGACAATCTGTAACCACAACAAAACCTCAGACTGTAACCCCTTGAACCCAAAATTGACACCCAGGCCAAACTAGTATCAAGTCTCACACATCTTAATCCCTGTTTGTCCCTGGCCTCTCCCCTTGAAAGCTCTCTTTCTTCATATTACCTATCCCAGTAGAAAGTAATTAAGACATGTTTTACAACTGCCTTATCCTGCAACCAAGCTTCCTTTAAACCTTCTAACTCCCCCATAACAACACCCATCTTCTACAACTACCCCAACACAGCCATCTACCTATCAAGCTTCATAAAATCCTATCTACAAAATTCAGCCAACCCCAAGTGAAATGTTCCTTGTGCTATTCTGTAAACCTTAAACTGGTATGTAACCTTAACACTAACTGCTCAAGAAACAACCCCCCCCCCAAAGATATCACCCATGACGAACAAACTCCAGCATCCTGTCCAACACCTCATTGGCCCTCCCCCCCCCATATGCTTTAAACAACTGGCTTAATGAATACAACCACCCCAAGGCTCCTAGAAAGCAAGGATTGAACTTCACTGACTTGAGAAGCCATATGGCTGTAGCTGAATAAATTTCCGTGCTCATGAATATCGTGACTCTGCACATCCTGTGGTATCCCCACACTCCCCATAAACCATCCCCAAGTTTTCCCTTCGGCCCCCCCTACCTACCTCTTCCTTGCTTGCACTCTATACCAATGCAATCATCCGCTCCCACTAATCAAACACAGAGCTCTAACCTGCCTTACTAAGGTGATTACTCAGACCTTCCTTATACCCCATTCCAGTGGCAACATCTGTCCTATAAAAACCTTACCTTTCAAATCCCCTTTCAAGCCTCCGCAAGCCTTCTACGCTTCCACAATATGCACTTCAACAATTTCCGTCAGTGACTGTTACCAACTTTTGCTCCCCCATGTGTAACCTCCTCACTCGCCACTGCTTCCATCATCTGCAGATTCACTGTGTATAGCCACAACTGATACTCGTTACACCATCATCTAGAAAGAAAAGGAGAAAAGTAAGCCCTCTAATATGTAAAGAGAACGCTCCACCTTATACCCACCTATTCCAAATTACTCCCTCAATGTTCCAAGACCCCATCTGCAAGAAAGAAAAAAGACATGTAAATCATCCAATACATAACACACACATTCCAAGACATCTTCAAGGACAAAATATCCTGCCAACACTGGAAGGAATGTGCCACCGCCACTCACATCTATGACAAAGCAGCCATAACTGAAGCTATGCTTCAAATGACCCTATCAAATACCCACGATAACTAACTACCAGTCGAGAATGTTAAAACTAAACCCCACACATGAAGGGACCTATCAATATCTACAACCAGGGTAACCTTGTGATTCCAGACCACCTCCATTAGCGCCATGTATAAACCAAGCTAACTTATATTGTAAAACCATCTGCCTAACCCTTAACCTTCCATCTCCAAATGAGGCACACTAACCAACATAATGTGAAACAAATGGACATAATGCAGCAAACCTAATAATAGCTGAGTAGCGGCTTATAAAATACAATAAGATATTATTTAAAATACTCTTCTTACAAAACGTAAAAGGTTGATAGAACAGGTTGCGTTAGCATGGATATTCAGAATGAATAACCCTATATCACTTGAAAGTACAACATACAATCTGCATAGAAACAAAGGAACATTTTGAAAGCATCATGAATGTGATGGATTTTTCACTGCAGGGAAACAGCAAAGGTCATGCATCAGAAAGTCCATTCTATGTCAGTGAGAATCTCGATGACTGATTACTGATTGATAGGAGTAATGGGAGAGGGTCAACTGAGAAAAGTGCTAAGATAAAATTAAATAATTGTAAACTTGGTTTGCTGTAGAGGCATATGAAGACCTGACAGCTGTTTCTTGGAAAAAAGGCACAATGGTACAGGCCATATTATAACCATGAGATTTAGCTCTCTTTGGAATAAAGTGCTTTAATTTATTAGAAGCAGAAGGAGAGCAATAGCAATTTGTTTTTATCCCAGATAAGACAGACATATTTGTTGTAATCTGAAAACGTTTTGTTCCTAGAAATGACAGGTATCACTTGTTTTATTCCATGTTCAGTTATAAAACGGAATGATATGGTACCAGTTATCATCAGATCATCATGGACACCAAAATCCTGAAAATACATTCCGTCATTATTCAAGGCAAAACCATTTTGTCTAAATTTGCAACATTAAGACTGATATGGCAATAATTCAGCTGGGGCTTCAAGGAAGGAAATACGGATTCATGCTGAATTGCATTACTATTTCTGTCAGGCAAAGTATGACAACTAATTTATAATACCTGAGAAAGATAAAAAGTTGTTACATGAAGCAATACACATCATATAATAGTCGCATTTTATTTCAGAAAGATTAACTGATGCATAAAATAGATGTCAACACTGAAAGTAAGGAAATCATTCAGATGTTAACATTTGTGTAAAATAGTCATTGTGTAGTGCTTTATTTGTTCTCACTTTGCAGTCTTACAGAATATTTGCTGAAAGCAATTTACCACCCATGACTTAGTCCTGTTTGTGGCCAATTCATCAGAGGGGCCAAGTTGCTCCTCTTGCCATTGAATTATATACTGCATTTTTTTGTTTTGTTTTGCGATGCCACACGCAACTTCCAAATTATATACTGCATACATATATATATATATATATATATATATATATATATATATATATATATTGTTGTGCCTTTCGGCTTTTCCCGGTTAGGGGTCACCACAGCGGAACTCCGGTCCACTAATGATTGGCAGTAGATTTTTATGTGTTGGCTTCCCGGGCCTAACGCACAACCTTCAATGAAGGAACGCCCATTCACGCATGTCGCCACACAGAAGATGCTCTAACTGAGAATCGAACGGGCAACGTCTAACTGTGAGGCAACGTTACCGCAGCACCACCACCGCAGTGTATATATATATGTGACATTGTGTGGTAGTTCATGGGTACATATGTGACAAAAAGTGACATTGAAAAATAGGTTCTAGAAGCTGTGCGAGATGTCCGTGATTCATTATTGTCATTCTATTTACATGGAAGTTAAACTAACAATTTCCTTATATCTAGCATGACTCACATTAAAGGGGCTTGAAGTGGATTCAGGGAAAATACATCCAAGCTCACTTAACAGAGGAAGATCTACTGACGCAATAAGCATAACCACTTAATGATTCAGCTGCATTAAATTAATCAGAGTACAAAGATACAATAAAACAACAGATAAACTGGGAACCATTATTTAATTTACTAATTTATATTTTTTGTCGACTGAAGTCCCACTAGACCATTGGCCACTTTTCAGGGGAGACCCAAGGTGATATTTATATGGATCAGGGGAAATTTGACCAGGACACTGGGGATCTTCCCCTACCTCTACAACGCTTGTGGTCTATATGGCCAACAAGTGTTTACGTGTGTACGCTTTGTTCCCAGTGCAGTGGCAGCTGAAAGAGTGTCACAAAGCATGGAGCAGAGTATTGTAGAAGTTGAGGTGAAAGCCAGAGAACAGAAGAATTGTATGTTGGGCTTGTACACTGATTCAGAGGAACTGTTTCATGTCAAAATGTTTGAAGCTTCAGAAGTGGAAGAACAGCAATCGGAGGAGATTGCAGTTACAACCCTCCAGTCAGGAGGACTGTGGGATGACTTACTGCAGCAGCTAATCAATGAATAGGATCCAGAGAATGGAAATGAAATTTCAAGGGGATAGGCGATGGAGCAGATCGCAGAGGAAGAGGAAAGCAGCATGGAGAAGATTTCATTTGTGGACATTGTAAGAAGGAGTGTAAAGGAGAAAGATAAAGAAAAGAAGAAGAAGGAAGACAGTGTGGAGAAGCAGAAGTTCATGGTACATAAGTAGGGCAAAGAAGAGATACCATTGAACAGGTATGATTTGGGACACAGTTGTTGTACCTTTGGGTACAAAAGTTCAAGAGGTAAGAACTTTCATTTTCATTAAAAATGAGACCTATTGTGACTAATTTTTTGAAACAGCTGTGAGTTTAGAGACTTATTAGGAAGATTTGAAAGAATAAAAGACATGGTTCCATGGAATAAATATGTGATTCAAGCATTTTTTGAAGAGACTTAAAAGAATGTTAATGTTCAATTTCATACACAGACTGATAAAGAGACTGTAAAAGACTATTTGTTAAAAAATTGTTTTGAAGTAAAAGGTATTGTGAAAATTTTTGATAATAAAGGTTTATGGATTGGGGCTTGGGAATGCAATGTTATTTGGAAATCAGAAAATGCTGAACTTGTTCATATTGCAAGTATGATAAATGTACATGGAAAGAGAGCAGTAGTTCAATGAAAAAAGTAGAAAATGTAAGGGTAGAGGGTGACAGGAACTTAATGTAGAAAAGAAGACTGAAGATGAAAGCAAGGAATTAAACCTCCATGATAGAAATCAATTAGAAGATGTTTCAGAAATATAAGATATAAAAGTAAATGAATTAAAAGAGGGAGAGCCTGAATTAAAGTTGGATGTAAGTGATGAGAAAGAAATTGGTATTCAATTCACGCAAATATATGTGATGGAGTAATGACATTTATATGGGAAAAAAGGAGAAAAGATGGAGATAAATTGGAGACTGGTGGTTTTAAATAACACAGATTATATGATATTTATGAAGATTTTACAAATACAAATAGAAGGTGTTAGAGGATGGTTTATATGGAATTAAAGGGATAGTATGTCAGAAGATTAATAATAAGAAAAATAAAAAACAGAAACTGAAGAATGGCTAAAATCACTTTAATGAATAAAACAACAGAAACAATTGGCATGCGCTTTCATACCGTAGATATGGAGCTTCATCAGACCAAGAATTTTAAACAAGTAAACCATATATAATCAATGGAAAAAACACATGATAAATCAATCATCAGATAAAATTATCTACACATTTTATTAAAAATATTTCATGCATGTTCTTTGAACCTATATTATGATGTATTAATGTTTTTATGTGTTTATGTGAATGCATTATGTGAGTGTTTCGCCTTTAAATTTGATCATGTGATTTTTTTATGCTTTGATTTTATGGATGGAGAGCCTTGTTTGAAATAATGATAGTGATGTGAACTGTTGATAGGTTGCTGTACCATGTGTTTTTTTTCTTTTGATTATATATGGTTTGCTTGTTTGATATTCTTGGTCCGATGAAGCACCATATCTACAGCGTGAAAGCACATACCGTTTGTTTCTGTTGTTCTGTTCGTTAAAGTGATTTTAGGTGTGGTTCAGTTTCTGGTTTTTATTTTTCTTCTCACTTTATTTTCTGGCTTGGAAACCATTCATCCCTGTGAGTTACTTATATTTTTGGACTCAGATATTAATGAGAGACAGGAATATAGTAGATTATATAAAGCAAGAAAACAAAGGATAAATATTAATAGGAGTTATAAATAAGGCTTTTGATACAATAAATCATGAAGCATTATGGAGAATTTCAGAAAATTATAAAATAACTCACTAAACTAGGTATAAATCCCTATGTGACAAGATGGGTTGCCAACTGGCTCACTGACAGAACCCACACTGTAAAAGTTGCAGACTTCAAATCTGACTTCAAACCAGTGACAAGTGGAGTACCACACGGTTCAGTCCTGTGACCTCTCCTGTTTGGTATCTCCTTCTCTGAAGTACAGGCTAACACAGAAGACCTCTAGCTAATGAAGTTCACAGATGACTGCAAACTAGGAGCCATAGTCGAGTCCCCAAATGATGTGGACATCCTACAGAAGGGCCTCACTGAGACAGATGCCTGGTGTCAGAGGCATGGCCTCAAGCTCAGTGCCAAAAAGTGCATTGTCATCCCCTTTGGTAAAAACTCTGTACCCATGAACTACCACATAAATGGCAG